>NC_080544.1:112363723-112428723 GCF_028640845.1 Ahaetulla prasina
GGTTCATGCCACAAAAAAATGTAACTGTGGCTTAACACTAACTGGGCTTTGCATGTTGGGCAAATGCAGATATTAGGTCTATAACCGATTTGGGTCAACAGATTGGCTGAACTCAGCTACTGAGCCACAAGCAAGCAAGCAAACAAACCATCTAACTAAAGTTAACTTTAACCAATCATACACAGTTGTTTGATGGCATCAATTAGTTTTTTTTTTGACTTGGTTGCAAGTGACGTAGATTCTTCTCATCTTCAACCTGATGGGCTTCTTCTCATCTTCAGCTTGGTTGGTTTCTTCTCATCTTCACCTGGTTGGTTTCTTCTCATCTTCAACCTGGTAGATTTCTTCCCATCTTCACCTGGTGGGTTTCTTCCCTTCTTCAACCTGGTTGATTTCTTCTCATCTTCATCTGGTTGGTTTCTTCTCATCTTCAACCTGGTTGGTTTCTTCCCATCTTCACCCAGTGGGTTTCTTCTCATCTTCAACTTTGTGGGTTTCTTCCCATCTTCAACCTGGTTGGTTTCTTCCCAACTTCACCTGGTGGGTTTCTTCCCATCTTCAACCTGGTTGGTTTCTTCCCATCTTCACCTGGTGGGTTTCTTCCCATCTTCAACCTGGTTGATTTCTTCCCATCTTCACCTGGTTGGTTTCTTCTCATCTTCAACCTGGTTGGTTTCTTCCCATCTTCACCTAGTGGGTTTCTTCTCATCTTCAACCTGGTGGGTTTTTTCTCATCTTCAACCTGGTGGGCTTCTTCTCATCTTCACCTGGTGGACTTCTTCTCATCTTCAGCCTGGTTGGTTTCTCCTCATCTTCAACCTGGTTGGTTTATTCCCATCTTCAACCTGGTTGGTTTTAATGAGGTTTGCCCTGGGTGGGGGGAACTGACAACTGTTGAAGCATTTCCTGAAAGAATGGTTGCCAATCTTAGAGCACCGCATCTATCAATGGTGAAAGTTGCAGAAAGGTGGCCATGAGAAGTCCTCATTTGAAGAGCAAGAACTAGAGATGGCCGTGGAGTTTCTCCATCATCCAGGTCATGCTTATCCAAAAGGTGCTTTTTAAAGGCCACTGGATTTTCTTGGGTTTTTTCCCCCCTTGAAACTGTTTCACTTCTCATCCAAGGAGCTGAGAACTAAGGAAGTTTCTTGGGGCAAGAAGTAGAGAAATGGGTCTTCTCCTGCTTCTGGACCTTTTGCGGACATCTCACGGCCCTTTCCTTGTGGAGAAACAGTTTCTGGAATGAACCAGAAATCACATGGTGTCAGCTATACATGTTGGGCTCTTTCGCAGACCAGCCAGGGTGACCAAGGGCAAAAGAAAAGTTCGCGAAGCATCTGGAGAGAGGCAGATGTTCCATTTGGTTGCATGGTGTGTCCGTTGCCACCTGTGGAGTTCTTTGTAGGCCAAAACGGTTGAAGCATTGCCAGCCTCCCAATTCCTTTACCTTCCACAAACCGAACCACCGTTATTTTTCTCTTCATCTTTCCCCCCCCCGTTTGCTATTTATTTAGTATTAAAAGCGCTTCATCTCTGATTATTTATCAAAGGAGGCTTTTGGCTGAGAAGAACATTTGTTAAAACAACAGTGCAGCCCTGTGTGACACTCAGCTACCCTCCAGGAAGATATAAATAAATAACTAAGCAAACAGCTCTCAGGCCCATTAATCCACTCTTAATGAGCCTTTCAAATGAACTGCAAACGGGAGAGGAATAAAATGAAATAAAAGCAGAAAGTCAACATGACCCAAAGCAAAGGGGGGAAAAATAATAAAAAATACAACTTGTACTAAAAGCTATGGCTCTTAACTGGTTTAGAAAAGAGAAAGAATAAAAGAAAGAAAGAAAGAAAGAAAGAGAAAAGAAAAGGAAGGAAGGAAGGAAGGAAGGAAGGAAGGGGATGGAAATTAGGAAAGGAGATAAGAGGAAAAGAAGGAAGGAGATAAAAAAACAGAAAGAAAGAAAAAGAAAGAAAGAAAGAAGAAAGGGCCCGGGGTAGGGCCTTTTCTGTGGGAGCTCCTACGCTCTGGAACAAACTTCCCCCTGGATTGCGTCAATTGCCTGATCTTCGGACCTTTCGCCGTAAGCTGAAAACGCATTTATTTATTCAAGCGGGACTGACTTAATATTTTTAATATTTTTAAATACTTTTAAATCTTTTAACCGGGGTTTTATCATTTTAGGGTCTGTAATTTTAAATTTTAAATCTTTTAATTGGCCATTTTTCTAATACGCTCGGTTTTAAATTGTTGTTTTAATTGTATATTTTCTATGTTTTTTATCTTTTGGCTGTACACTGCCCTGAGTCCCTTGGGAGAAGGGCGGTATAAAAATGTAATAATAAATAATAAATAAATAAATAAAAGAAAGAAAGGGAGAAAGGAAGAATGAAGATAGGGAGGAAGGAAGGAGGGAGGGAGGGAAGGAAGAAGAAGATAGGGAGAAAGGATGAAAAAAGAAAGGAAGGAAGGAAGGAAGGGAAGGGAAGAGGAAAGGAAGAAGATGGAAATTAGAAAGGAGGTGAGAGAGAAAAAGAGAAGGAAAGAAAGAAAGAACAAAAGAAAAAGAACAAGAAGGAAGGAAATAAGGAAGGGAGGGAGGGAAGATGGAGAGAGAGAGAGAGAGAGAGAGAAAGAAAGAAAGAAAGAAAGAAAAAAGAAAGAGAAAAGAAAAAGAAAAGGAAGGAAGGAAGGAAAGAAAGAAGGAAGGAAGGAAGGAAGGAAGGAAGGAAGGGGATGGAAATTAGGAAAGGAGATAAGAGGAAAAGAAGGAAGGAGATAAAAAAACAGAAAGAAAGAAAGAAGAAAGAAAGAAAGGGAGAAAGGAAGAACGAAGATAGGGAGGATGGAAGGAGAGAGGGAGGGAAGGAAGAAGAAGATAGGGAGAAAGGATGAAAAAAGAAAGCAAGGAAGGAAGGGAAGGGAAGAAGGAAGGAAGAAGATGGAAATTAGAAAGGAGATGAGAGAGAAATAGAGAAGGAAAGAAAGAAAGAACAAAAGAACAAGAACAAGAAGGAAGGAAATAAGGAAGGGAGGGAGGGAAGATGGAGAGAGAGAGAGAGAGAGAGAAAGAAAGAAAGAAAGAAAGAAAGAAAGAAAAGAAAAAGAAAAAGAAAAAGAAGGAAGGAAGGAAGGAAGGAAGGAAGGAAAGAAGGAAGGAAGGAAGGAAGGGGATGGAAATTAGGAAAGGAGATAAGAGGAAAAGAAGGAAGGAGATAAAAAAACAGAAAGAAAGAAAAAGAAAGAAAGAAAGAAGAAAGGGCCCAGGGGAAGGGCCTTTTCTGTGGGAGCTCCTACGCTCTGGAACGAACTTCCCCCTGGATTGCGTCAATTGCCTGATCTTCGGACCTTTCGCCGTAAGCTGAAAACGCATTTATTTATTCAAGCGGGACTGGCCTAATATTTTTAATATTTTTAAATACTTTTAAATCTTTTAACCGGGGTTTTATCATTTTAGGGTCTGTAATTTTAAATTTTAAATCTTTTAATTGGCCATTTTTCTAATACGCTCGGTTTTAAATTGTTGTTTTAATTGTATATTTTCTATGTTTTTTATCTTTTGGCTGTACACTGCCCTGAGTCCCTTGGGAGAAGGGCGGTATAAAAATTTAATAATAAATAATAAATAAATAAAAGAAAGAAAGAAAGGGAGAAAGGAAGAACGAAGATAGGGAGGAAGGAAGGAGGGAGGGAGGGAAGGAAGAAGAAGATAGGGAGAAAGGATGAAAAAAGAAAGGAAGGAAGGAAGGAAGGGAAGGGAAGAAGGAAGGAAGAAGATGGAAATTAGAAAGGAGATGAGAGAGAAATAGAGAAGGAAAGAAAGAAAGAACAAAAGAAAAAGAACAAGAAGGAAGGAAATAAGGAAGGAGGAGGAAGATGGAGAGAGAGAGAGAGAGAAAGAAAAGAAAAGAAAAGAAAAGAAAAGAAAGAGAAAAGAAAGGAAGGAAGGAAGGAAAGAAAGAAGGAAGGAAGGAAGGAAGGAAGGGATGGAAATTAGGAAAGGAGATAAGAGGAAAAGAAGGAAGGAGATAAAAAAACAGAAAGAAAGAAAAAGAAAGAAAGAAAGAAGAAAGAAAGAAAGGGAGAAAGGAAGAACGAAGATAGGGAGGGAGGAAGGAGGGAGGGAGGGAAGGAAGAAGAAGATAGGGAGAAAGGATGAAAAGAAAGGAAGGAAGGAAGGAAGGGAAGAAGGAAGGAAGAAGATGGAAATTAGAAAGGAGATGAGAGAGAAATAGAGAAGGAAAGAAAAGAAAGAACAAGAACAAGAACAAGAAGGAAGGAAATAAGGAAGGAGGGAGGAAGATGGAGAGAGAGAGAGAGAGAAAGAAAAGAAAAGAAAAGAAAAGAAAAGAAAAGAAAATAAGGATGGAAGGAATGGAAACAGGAAGGAAGGCAGAAGAAGGAAGGAAAGAGAAGGAAAAGGAGAAGAGGAAGAAGAAGAAAGAAGGAAGGAAAGAAAAGAAAAGAAAAGAAAAGAAAAGAAAAGAACAAGAACAAGAAGGAAGGAAGAAGGAAGGAGGGAGGAAGAAGAAAAGGAAGAAAGGAAGGAAGGAGGAGGAAGGAAGAAAGGAAGGGAAAAGAAAGAAACAAAGAAAGAAAGAAGGGAGAAAGAAAGAAAGAAAATAAGGATGGAAGGAATGGAAAAAGGAAGGAAGGCAGAAGAAGGAAGGAAAGAGAAGGAAAAGCAGAAGAAGAGGAAGAAGAAGAAATAAGGAAGAAGAAGAAAAAGGAAGAAAAAGAAAGAAAGAACGGATAATTTTTTTCTCTCCGACTTGAAATTTTGGACATAATTGGCCCATTTCATAGAAATGCATCTGAAAAACAGGAAAAAACAGGCAAATCAGGGCCGGGATAGCTCAGGCACTAGAGAAGCCTGTTATTAGAACACAAAGCCTGCAATTACTGCAGGTTCGAGCCCGGCCCAAGGTTGACTCAGCCTTCCATCCTTTATAAGGTAGGTAAAATGAGGACCCATATTTTTTGGGGGGCAATAAGTTGACTTTGTAAAAAATATACAAATAGAATGAGACTATTGCCTTATACACTGTAAGCCGCCCTGAGTCTTCGGAGAAGGGCGGGGTATAAATGTAAACAAAAAATAAAATAAAATCAAAACTGAAGTGAAAATGCGAATGCCACGTCTTCCCTCTCTTCCTCCGATAGATCTTCCCTTCCCTTTCACCCACCGTCTGGCCACTAAAAGGTATTTAATTTGTCTTTTCAAATCCAGCCGGTGGCCTGATAAAAAGCTCTCACAACTTAACCCCAGAAAGCGTTTCTCTGACCTGGGCGTAATATAACCACCACCCCCTCTCCTTTTTTTCCTCAGGGGGGTCATGAATGCTTTTAAATCTAAACGAATTCACTTTGAATTAAGGCAGCCTTTTTTTTTTAAAAAGGGTTTTCCATCGTGGTGAAAAGTCAAACTTTTGAGTTGCAGCCTTAAGTGATAAGATTTATCCTCCTCTGAGAACTTTTTGCTCTTGATATTTTTGTGTTTCCTCCTTTTGTTCTTCTATCCGTTCTCTCTTCCTCTGTTGGTTCATATACCGGCAGTTCTCGACTTACAACAGTTTCTTTAGTGACCGTTCCAAGTTACGACAGCACTGAAAAAAGCATTTGGCAAGTGGCTCATAGTTACGACGGTCGCAGTGTCCCGGGGCCATGTGATCCCCTTTTGCGACCTTCTGACCAGCAAAGTCAAAGGGGAAGCCAGGTTCACTTAATATCCATGTTCCTCACTTAATAACTGCAGTGATTCACTTAACAACCATGACAAGGAAACAGAGCAAAACTCCTTTTAAAAAATGTCTCGTTTAGCTGCAGAAATTCTGGGTTCTCTTGTGGTTCTAAGTCAAGGACTACGTGGATTTAAATTCAAGTTAAACTCAAAAAGGCAGGGAAAAAAGTCATTTCTTTCTTATTTTGGCACGTAGAATAATGGGTTCTTGGTGCAGAAAGCCAAATTTTAACCAGTGGCTTTTTGTTAGTCAAAGAACTAAAGCTAGTGCTGAAGTGTTAATACCACTTTATAATGCCTTGGTAAGGCCACACTTGGAATATTGCATTCAGTTTTGGTCGCCACGATGTAAAAAAGATATTGAGACTCTAGAAAGGGGGCAGAGAAGAGCAACAAAGATGATTAGGAGACTGGAGGCTAAAACATATGAAGAATGGTCGCTGGAATTGGTTTAATGAAAAGAAGGACTAGGGGAGACATGATAGCAGTCTTCCAATATCTCAGGGGCTGCCTGAGAAAGAAGAGGGAGTTGGGCTGTTCTCCAAAGCACCTGAGGGTAGAACAAGAAGCAATGGGTGGAAACTGATCAAGGAAAGAAGCAACTTAGAACTAAGGAGAAATTTCCTGACAGTGAGAACAATCAATAAGTGGAACGACTTGCCTGCAGAAGTTGTGAATGCTCCAACACTGGAAGTTTTTAAGAAAATGTTGGATAGCCATTTGTCTGAAGTGGTGTAGGGTTTCCTGCCTGAGCAGGGTTTGGACTAGAAGACCTCCAAGGTCCCTTCCGACTCTGATATTATTATATGTATTATGTATGACTTACAAAAGTTTGCTTAGTGACTGTCTAAAGTTACGACTTTACTGAAAAAAGTGACTTATGACCATTGTAGATGTCGTGTCCCACCCCCACTCCGACGAACGAATCAAGGAAATCCGTGACAAACTTGGCAACGAAGCCTCTGCAGCTTGCCAAGTTCCTTCGAGGTTTATCAGGGCAGGCGGGAGTCCAAGTTGTGACTTCAGCGATAGGGTCCGATATCAGCAAACTAGATAAGACTTTGCTTGACTCAAGGTTGGAATGCCAAAAGCAGGTCCTTTATATAGGCTGTGGGGTGTGGCTCCATGACTCAGCATTTATCCAGGCCTGCCCCACCCCTCCTTCTGCTGGTGTCGCCTCTCAGATCTCCGGAAGCGAGGGTCCACCCACGCTGAATTGTCTTCAGCTGGATCTGCTGTCAGCGTCTGGGAAAGGGAGGGGTCAGAGGGAGTAGGCCCAGGTAATTCCACCACCTGGCTGGCTTCCTGCTCTGAAGGCTGAGCCAAAGGCTGTATGAGTGAGGTTTATCGGGCTTCTCCTTTCACTCCTTGAATCTTCTCCGGGCATGGGGCCAGGGCCGGGGGCTGGAGTCATGACAGGCCGTTCACCTTCATTATCAGACTCGGAGTCTGATAAAAGGCCCGGTTGGAGACGGGAAGGGCCCGGCTGAGGAGAGGAGGGAGGAAGAGTCACAACACTAGCATTCCCATGGTCACATTATCAAAATTCAGAGGCTTGGCAACGGATTCACATTTATGACGGTTGCCTGGGGACGCGTGATCCCCATTTGCGACCTTCTGACAAGCGAAGGCAAGGGGGAAGCCCGATTCACTTAACAACCGTGTTGTCAGCTGCAGTGATTCACTTAACAGCGGTGGCAAGACAGGTTGTAAAATAAGAGAAAACTCACTTAACAATGACTGAGCAAAATAAATTTTGGGGTCAATTGTAGTCGTAAATCGAGGACTCCTTATATAATTCCAGATACCAAACACTGAATTTTAGTGTTGCACAATCTAGCAACTTTTGAGAAAATTACACATTCTGTCAATCAGAACATATCACATTTTTTGGGGGGAAACAAAATATTGGATAAGCTCAGTAAGCATTCAACGCTTAGTTCCCCCTTTTTACAGCCTTACTTGAAACAGATTTAATTACAAACATATTCCAAGTCAGTCTTTAAAAAGGGAGATTAAATAGATTTAATTACAAAGAGTTTCCAAACCAGTTTTTAAAATTTCGCCTTTTTATGTTTGGCTGTATGATGGGGTGTTTTTTTTCCCCTCCTCTCTCTCTATTTCCACCCTACCCTCTTCTTGTTCGTTTTTATTTTATGTCTCTTTGTTTGAAAGGGGATTAATTTTTTTCTCTCTCTTTAAAAAAGCGAGTTTAATTCCTTATTCTTTCCCTTTTTCCTTTGGCTTTGATTTCTTTCGGCTGACTCTTTTCAATGCTCATTCTGCACTTTGTATAACTTTGTCCCGGAAGGGAATAGCTCGTGAATCTCACCCTCGGCTATCAGCGTGAGCCGGGGGCGTCGATCTGAAAGGAAAATGATTGCTGTGTTTCAAAACTGCACACCTGTCCACAGCTAAAACCACGGAGGTGGGTTGGAGGGGTTCCCGTAGGTAGCTGTGAATCATCTCCCAAAGTTGTTTTCGGCTCAAGAGTTGCTTTACGCCCGCATATGTATGTTCCTCGTGGGGAATTTATTCTTGTGAGCAACATGGATTAGGATTCAGGAAGGAGGCCCCCAACATGTTCTGCAAAGCATCTAGAGAGGTGGACAATGGGAAGGAAACATTTTGCAATTCCATTCGGTTCAAAATAGACCTGGAAGGGAACTTGGAGTTCTTCTAGTTCAACCCCCTGCTCATGCAGGAGACTCTACCATTTCAGATCAATCTCTTCTTGAAAACCTCCAGTGTTGGAGCAGCCACAACTTCTGGTGGCAAGGTGTTCCACTGGTTAATTGCTCTCACTGTTAGGAAGGGACAAGGAGAGAAGCAAGCTGGCATTAAGGAGAAACAGTGAGGACCGATTAACCAGTGGAACAGCTTGCCACCAGAAGTGGTGGGTGCTCCATCATGGGAGTTTTTTAAGAAGAGACTGGAATTGTCAGAAATGGCATAGAGTTGCCTGTTTGAGCAGGGGGCTGGACTAGAAGACCTCCAAGGTCCCTTCCAGCTCTATTTTGATTCATCGATTGATTGATTGACTGAATTTCCTCCTTAATTCCAGGTTGCTTCTCTCCTGGATTAGTTTCCATCCATTGTTTCTTGCCTTGCCTTCTGGGGCTTTGAAAAATAAGTTGTCCCCCTCTTTTTGGGGGCAGTCCCTCAAATATTGGAAGACTGCTATCATATCCCTCCTAGTCCTTCTTTTCTCTAGACTGGCCAAACTCAAATCCTGCAACCGTTCTTCACCGTCACCGCCCTGAGTCCTTCGGGAGAAGGGCGGTATACAAATTAAAATATTATTATTATTATTATTATTATTATTATTATTATCATTATTATTATTATTATTATTATTATTATTATTATTATTATTATTATTATTATTATTATTATTATTATTATATGTTTTAGTCTCCATCTTAGTTGCTCTTCTTTGCACCTTTTCCAAAGTCTCAACATCTTTTTTTTAAAAAAATTCTCATGTTGGCTGACTAACTGAACCCAGGTCCTGCATTTAGACAGGAAAAACCAAATGCACAGGAATGGAATAGGGGACACCTGGCTCAACAGTAGTACCTGTGAGAGGGATCTTGGAATCCTAGTGGACAACCATTTAGATATGAGCCAGCAGTGTGCAGCAGCTGCCAAAAAAGCCAACACAGTTCTGGGCTGCATAAACAGAGGGATAGAATCAAGATCACGTGAAGTGTTAATACCACTTTATAAGGCCTTGGTAAGGCCACACTTGGAATATTGCATTCAGTTTTGGTCGCCACGATGTAAAAAAGATGTTGAGACTCTAGAAAGAGTGCAGAGAAGAGCAACAAAGATGATTAGGGGACTGGAGGCTAAAACATATGAAGAACGGTTGCAGGAACTGGGTATGTCTAGTTCAATGAAAAGAAGGACTAGGGGGTGACCTGATAGCACTCTTCCAAAATTTGAGGGGCTGCCCCAGAGAAGATGAGGGGGGGGGGTTCAACCTATTTTCCAAAGCACCTAAAGGCAGGAGAAGAAGTGACGTATGGAATAATCAAGGAGAGAAGCAACCTAGAATATGAAGAAATTTCCTGACAGCGGGAACAATTAATCAGTGGAACTGCTTGCCACCAGAGGTTGTGGGTGCTCCATCACTGGAGGTTTTTAAGAAGAGATTGGACAACCATTTGACTCGGATGGCATAGGGTTTCCTGCCTGTGCAGGGGGTTGGACTAGAAGATCTCTGAGGTCTCTTCCAGCCCTAGAAGTGTCAACATTTGGAGACTTGGCAACTGGTTCATACTTATGACCGTTGCATCATGTGATCCCCTTCTGTGGCCTTCTGACAAGCAAAGCCAATGGGGGAAGCCAGATTCCCTTAACAACCCGTGTTACTAACTTAACAACCGCAGTGGTTCACTTAACAAGTGTCGCAAGGAAGTTCGTAAAAAGGGGGCGAAATTCACTTAACATCCATCTCGCTTAGCAATGGAGATTTTGGGCTCAATTGTGGTCATAAGTCGAGGACTACCTGTGTAATACACACACACACACACACACACACACGTTTTTCTGGCTGAAATTATCAGCAGCATCTAGTCCCTTCTCTCTGTTTTTCTCATCCAACCATTTCTAGAAGGTCGTTTCAGAAAGCATGAAAGTCATTACAGAAAGTACAAGGCGGCCACAACGGTGTGATTAAACCTCTGCGTGGTTTTTATGTGTGTTACATTGATCAGGGCCCCGGTGGACTCTCCTACCCTGCAGTGATTTTTGGAGAACAGTATGGCCGCTTCACTGGAACGGCCGTAAATTAACCAGATTTATCGCTGGAGGCCGGAGGTCAACCTCAATATGTGAGGATTTTACGGCACAGCAGAGCCTTTGAAGCAGAGCTTCTCAAACTCGGCAGCTTTTAAGATGGGTGAATTATAAAATCACAAGACCCGGAAGGGACCTTGGAGGTCATCTAGTCCAACCCCCAGCTCAGGCGGGAGATCCTATATATCATTTCAGGCAAATGGCTGTCCAGTCTCTTCTTAAAAACCTCCCAGTCTTGGAGCACCGACAGCTTCTAGAGGCAAATCGGTGCATTGATAAATTGTTCTCACTTATCAGGAAATTCTTCCTTAGTTCTAGGTTGCTTCTCTCCTTGGTTAATGGACCTTGGAGGTCTTCTAGTCCAGTGGTCACCAACCAGTGGTCTGTGGGAAAATTTTAGTGGTCCGTAGAAAAATTATTTGCATTTTTATATTGCACTAAATACTATTTATCTTTTTTTATTCATATTAGTGGTCCACAGGATTTAAAATTATGAATTTAGTGGTCCCTGAGGTCCGAAAGGTTGGTGACCCCTGATCTAGTCCAGCCCATACCATTCCAGACAAATGGCTATCCAATCTCTTCTTAAAGACCTTCTTAAAGTGATGGAGCAGCCACAACTTCAGGAGGTAAGCTGTTCCACAGAAAATTTCTCAATAGTTCTAAGTTGCTTCTCTCCTTGATTAGTTTCCATCTGTTGCTTCTTGTCTTCCCTTCTGGTTCTTTGGAGAATAGCTTGACTCCCTCTTCTTTTTGGGGAACCTGTCAAATACTGGAAGACTGCTATCATGTCTCCTCTAGTCCTTCTCTTCATTAAACTAGACATACCCAGTTCCTGCAACCGTTCTTCGTATGTTTTAGCCTCCAGTCCCCTAATCATCTTTGTTGCTCTTCTCTGCACTCTTTCCAGAGTCTCAACATCTTTTTTACATCGTGGCGACCAAAACTGAATGCAATATTCCAAGTGTGGCCTTACCAAGGCATTATAAAGTGGTATTAACATTTCACGTGATCTTGATTCTATCCCTCTGTTTATGCAGCCCAGAACTGTGTTGGCTTTTTTGGCAGCTGCTGCACATGGATGGCTCCTATTTAAGTGGTCATCCATGGGAACATCTAAATCCCTCTCACATTTACTGTTGTTGAGACACGTATCTCCTATTCCAAGGGTGAAATGCTCCCGGTTCGGACCGGATCGCTTGATCTGGTAGCGATCCTGGCGCGAGGCTCTACCCACCTGCCCAGTTGTCATTACATCCTGGTTTTAACCAGAAAATAATGTGTTTTGTATCCTCTGCGCATGCAGAGGTACATGCCGGAATCGGTAGTTTAAAAAGTAAAAAAAAAAAAAAAAGTTCTGATGATCGTGCATTGCTTAGCTGATCATCAGAGCCTTTTTTTTAAAAAAAAAATTAAGCATTTTTTTACTACCTATTGACCCAAGCCGGTAGTAAAAAAAATGCTTTTAAAAGGTTAAAAAAAAGGCTCATAGCTGTGGTGCACGATCGTCGGAACTTTTTTTTTTATGGGGGTGGGGGGTGTCCTGTAGACAAAAAACAGGGGATGGGGGACGTCCGTTTTTGAAAGAAAGAAAGAGAGAGAGAGAGAGAGGGAGAGAAACAGAGAGAAAGAAAGAAAGGAAGGAAGGAAGGAAGGAAGGAAGGAAAGAAAGAAAGAAAGAAAGAGAAAGAAGGAAAGAAAGAAAGAAGGGAGGGAAGGAAGGAATGAAGGAAAGAAAGAAAAAGGAGAGGAAGGAAGGACTTCAAACCTGGCACTAGACGCAGCTTCAGAGGATAATCCATGGCTGGAAGGGACCTGGAGATCATCTAGTCCAACCCTGCTCCAGCACGACATTGTTAGTGAGTTTCTGTCTTTTGATCCCCCCCATCACATAGCCACGCCCACCAAATCACATGACCCCCCCACCAAGCCACACCCACAGAACCGGTAGGAAAGAAATTTAGATTTCACCACTGCCCTATTCCATACCTGTGCATTTTTTTTGTTTTTTTTCTGCCTAGTCCTTCTCTTTGTTAGACTAGACCAGAGGTCTGCAAATTTGGCTCTTTTAAGACTTGTGGGCTTCAACTCCCAGAGCACCTGAGGGTAGAACAAGAAGCAATGGGTGGAAACTAATCAAGGAGAGAAGCAACTTAGAACTAAGGAGAAATTTCCTGACAGTTAAAACAATCAATAAGTGGAACAACTTGCCTGCAGAAGTTGTGAATGCTCCAACACTGGAAATTTTTAAGAAAATGTTGGATAACCATTTGTCTGAAATGGTGTAGAGTTTCCTGCCTGGGCAGGGGGTTGGACTAGAAGACCTCCAAGGTCCCTTCCAACTCTGTTATTATTATTATTATAGAATTCCTCAGCCAGCAAAGCTGGGAGTTGAAGTCCACAAGTCTTAAAAGAGCCAAGTTTGCAGACCCCTGGACTAGACTTACCCAATTCTCTAAGCTTGTGGGTTGGTTTCTGAACATTTCGTAACCAGTCTGCGTAACATCTTCAGCAGAGTTTAGGGGGCGTCATTGTTGCTGTTCTTCTGTTTATAAGGGCTTCAGGTGTGGGGGTGTTAAGTGAGGGCCAGGTGATGGGTCAGGTGTGGGTCATCAGTGAGAGTTTTGCGATAAGGGAGGTCAAATGAGTTGAGTGTCATTGGGAGGGGAACTGCTGCGGATGGTGGAGGTTGCGTGGGTCAGTGCCATCTCCGGTTAGCTGTGGGGTTGCTTTGGATTCGGAGGGGTTCGTAGGCTGGTTGTAGGTCAGTGTGTCTGTGGATGGCATTGCTTGTGGAGTGCCAGGCTTCGATGAACTCACAAACCTCTGGTGGCTCAACAGACTAATGCAGTCTGTTATTAACAGCAGCTGCTTGCAATTACTGCAGGTTCTAGTCCTACCAGGTCCAAGGTTGACTCAGCCTTCCATCCTTTATAAGGTAGGTAAAATAAGGACCCAGATTGTTGGGGGCAATAAAAGTTGACTTTGTATATAATATACAAATGGATGAAGACTATTGCTTAACACAGTGTAAGCCGCCCTGAGTCTTCGGAGAAGGGCGGGATATAAATGCAAATAAAAACAACAACAACGCGGCAGGTGGTAGCGTGACCGATGATCTTTGTGTTGCTCCAATCGAA
Source organism: Ahaetulla prasina (assembly GCF_028640845.1). Taxonomy (NCBI): domain Eukaryota; kingdom Metazoa; phylum Chordata; class Lepidosauria; order Squamata; family Colubridae; genus Ahaetulla; species Ahaetulla prasina. Next base: position 112,377,406 of record NC_080544.1, read on the forward strand.
CTGGTGCTATTTGGTGTCGATGTGGGTAGACGATGTTGCAACCATTATTCATATATTTTAGCCTCAATAATCCTGGGGAGGAGATCCGAAAGTTCAGGGCGCTTCCCCAGATGTGCACGAGACAACGCTACAACTTTCCTTGTTCTCTCGCGTTGTCGGTGACCTGCAGAACAAGCAGGCCATCCTAGCTAGACAGACCGATGTGGCTGCTTCCCCACATGCGCAGCCATGCGCCCTCCCACCAGAGGAGGGTTTCAGCACGTTCTGACCAGTTCTGGAGAACCGGTGGCGGAAATTTTGAGTAGGTCGGAGAACCGGTAGTAAAACTTCTGACTGGCCCCTCCCCCCATTTATTCTCTGCCTCCCAAGTCCCAGCTGATCGGGAGGAAATGGGGATTTTGCAGTAGCCTTCCCCTGCCACGCCCACCAAGCCACGCCCACCAAGCCATATCACGCCCACCAAGCCACGCCCACAGAACCGGTAGTAAAAAATTTTTTGAAACCCACCAGTGCTTCCCACCCTGCCAAGGTATTTTAACAGATTAACAGAGTTGGAAGGGACCTTGTAGGTCATCTAGTCCAACCCCCTGCACAAGGAGGAGACCCTGCACCATTTCTGACAAATGGCAGCCCAGACTCTTCTTGAAAGCCTCCAGCGATGAAGCTCCCACAACTTCTGAAGGCAACTTCTGTTCCATTGAATATAGAATAACTGAGTTGGGAGGGACCTCGGAGGTCATCTAGACCAACCCTCCGCCCAAGCAGGAGACCCTACATCATTTCTGATCAGTGGCAGCCCAATCTCTTCTTGAAAGCCTCCAGCGATGAAGCTCCCACAACTTCTGAAGGCAACTTCTGTTCCATCGGTTGATTATTCTCACTGTCAGGAAATTTCTCCTTAGTTCTAGGTTGCTTCTCTCCATGATCAGTTTCCACCCATTGCTTCTTGTCCTGCCCTCAGGGGCTTTGGAGAATAATTTGACCCCCCCACTCCTCTTTGGGGCAGCCCCTCAATTATTGGAAGATGCTATCATATCCCTCCTAGTCCTCCTTTTCATTAAACTAAGAGAACAGAATAACAGAGTTGGAAGGGACCTTGGAGGTCATCTAGTCCAACCCCCTGCCCAAGCAAGAGACCCTACACCTTTTCTGACAGATGGCAGCCCAGTTGTGGCTCAACAGGCTAATGCAGTCTGTTATTAACACAGCTGCCTGCAATTACAATTACTGCAGGTTCGAATCCCACCAGGCGCAAGGTTGACTCAGCCTTCCATCCTTCCCAGGTGGGTAAAATGAGGATCCAGATTGTTGGGGGCAATAGGCAGACTCTGTCAACCTCTGAGCCTCTGGTGGCTCAGCAGACTAAGACAGTCTGTTATTAAAACACAGCTGCCTGCAATTACTGCAGGTTCTAGTCCCACCATGCCCAAGGTTGACTCAGCCTTCCATCCTTTATAAGGTAGGTAAAATGAGGACCCAGATTGTTGGGGGCAATAAGTTGACTTTGTATATAAATATACAAATAGGATGAAGACTATTGCTTAACACAGTGTAAGCCACCCTGAGTCTTCGGAGAAGGGCGGGATATAAATGCAAATAAAAACAACAACAACGCGGCAGGTGGTAGCGTGACCGATGATCTTTGTGTTGCTCCAATCGAACTGGTGCTATTTGGTGTCGATGTGGGTAGACGATGTTGCAACCATTATTCATATATTTTAGCCTCAATAATCCTGGGAGGAGATCCGAAAGTTCAGGGCGCTTCCCAGATGTGCACGAGACAACGCTACAACTTTCCTTGTTCTCTCGTTGTCGGTGACCTGCAGAACAAGCAGGCCATCCTAGCTAGACAGACCGATGTGGCTGCTTCCCCACATGCGCAGCCATGCGCCCTCCCACCAGAGGAGGGTTTCAGCACGTTCTGACCAGTTCTGGAGAACCGGTGGCGGAAATTTTGAGTAGGTCGGAGAACCGGTAGTAAAACTTCTGACTGGCCCCTCCCCCCATTTATTCTCTGCCTCCCAAGTCCCAGCTGATCGGGAGGAAATGGGGATTTTGCAGTAGCCTTCCCCTGCCACGCCCACCAAGCCACGCCCACCAAGCCATATCACGCCCACCAAGCCACGCCCACAGAACCGGTAGTAAAAAATTTTTTGAAACCCACCAGTGCTTCCCACCCTGCCAAGGTATTTTAACAGATTAACAGAGTTGGAAGGGACCTTGTAGGTCATCTAGTCCAACCCCCTGCACAAGGAGGAGACCCTGCACCATTTCTGACAAATGGCAGCCCAGACTCTTCTTGAAAGCCTCCAGCGATGAAGCTCCCACAACTTCTGAAGGCAACTTCTGTTCCATTGAATATAGAATAACTGAGTTGGGAGGGACCTCGGAGGTCATCTAGACCAACCCTCCGCCCAAGCAGGAGACCCTACATCATTTCTGATCAGTGGCAGCCCAATCTCTTCTTGAAAGCCTCCAGCGATGAAGCTCCCACAACTTCTGAAGGCAACTTCTGTTCCATCGGTTGATTATTCTCACTGTCAGGAAATTTCTCCTTAGTTCTAGGTTGCTTCTCTCCATGATCAGTTTCCACCCATTGCTTCTTGTCCTGCCCTCAGGGGCTTTGGAGAATAATTTGACCCCCCCACTCCTCTTTGGGGCAGCCCCTCAATTATTGGAAGATGCTATCATATCCCTCCTAGTCCTCCTTTTCATTAAACTAAGAGAACAGAATAACAGAGTTGGAAGGGACCTTGGAGGTCATCTAGTCCAACCCCCTGCCCAAGCAAGAGACCCTACACCTTTTCTGACAGATGGCAGCCCAGTTGTGGCTCAACAGGCTAATGCAGTCTGTTATTAACACAGCTGCCTGCAATTACAATTACTGCAGGTTCGAATCCCACCAGGCCCAAGGTTGACTCAGCCTTCCATCCTTCCCAGGTGGGTAAAATGAGGATCCAGATTGTTGGGGGCAATAGGCAGACTCTGTCAACCTCTGAGCCTCTGGTGGCTCAGCAGACTAAGACAGTCTGTTATTAAAACACAGCTGCCTGCAATTACTGCAGGTTCTAGTCCCACCATGCCCAAGGTTGACTCAGCCTTCCATCCTTTATAAGGTAGGTAAAATGAGGACCCAGATTGTTGGGGGCAATAAGTTGACTTTGTATATAAATATACAAATAGGATGAAGACTATTGTTTGACATAGTGTAAGCCGCCCTGAGTCTTCGGAGAAGGGCGGGATATAAATGCAAATTAAAAAAAAAAGTGTCTTCTTGAAAGCCTCCACGGATGAAGCTCCCACAGCTTCTGAAGGCAACTTCTGTTCCATCGGTTGATTATTCTCGCTGTCAGGAAATTCCTCCTTATTTCCAGGTTGAATCTCTCCTTGGTCAGTTTCCATCCCTTATTCCTTCTCTGGCCTTCAGGAGCTTTGGAATCTGAGATCTGCAAATAAGCAACTGTTGGGAGAAATACCCATCTGGTTCAGTTCCAAGCCGGGAGAAAGAGACTGGGAAGATGGAGGCTGATCGGAAAGAATGTTTAATGATGAAGCAGAGCCACATGGGTTCTGGGCAGCTGAACACATGGAGTGGAGAGTGTGTGTGGGGGTTATTTATACCTTCTCTTGGGCTTTGAACTTGAGCTTCCTGTTCCTGTGCAAGAACACGCATCCTATTGGCTGTTGTCAGACTCCCATGAGGCCATGTAGGGGTCATGTTTGTCTGAGCTAAGTTTGGTTGAAGTTTGGTCTGCTGATGCAATGAAGGGACTTGTTGGGCAATTCCTATTGTGGCTGAGGGCTAATCCTACCTTTGTCCAGACCTTGCTGCAGGGAATTTGCTTATGAATAGAGCTAACTATCTCTTTATCTCTTAAGTGCTGGCATCTACTAAGGGTATTAAGAAAAGTGAGGGCTGCTTTCCAAGAGAAATGGATGGGAATACTGGGAGTTGAAGTCCACCCATCTTAAAAGTTGAAGTTCTCCTTATTTTCCTTCTAGAATAGAATAGAATAGAATTTTTATTGGCCAAGTGTGATTGGACACACAAGGAATTTGTCTTGGTGCATATGCTCTCAGTGTACATAAAAGAAAAGATATGTTCATCAAGGTACAACATTTACAACACAATTGATGGTCAATATATCAATATAAATCATAAGGATTGCCCTTCTACCCTTCCTCCTTCTCATTCTCCTCCTTCTCCCCCCCCCCCGCTCCTCCATTCCCTTTAATGACAACCCCTTCCCCAGACCCTCAAGAGAAAAATGGAGAAGGTTGCGCAACCAAAGGTGCTCGTTAGCTGTTCTTGATCTTGGTGTGCCATCAAGTCCATCCACCTTAAAAGTTCCCAAGAGAGACAAAAGGCAAGGAATGATCAAATAAGGAAGATATAGGAGTAGAAATGTAACAACAAATAAGAGGAAACTGAAAAAAATGTAGTTTGTAGAAATGAAATTGTGTACACTGTTATTTGTTCCAATATCTCAGGGGTTGCCACAAAGAAGAGGGAGTCAAACTATTCTCCAAAGCACCTGAGGGTAGAACAAGAAGCAATGGGTGGAAACTAATCAGAGAAGCAACTTAGAACTGAGGAGAAATTTCCTGACTGTTAGAACAATCAATAAGTGGAACGACTTGCCTGCAGAATTTGTGAATGATCCAACACTGGAAGTTTTTAAGAAAATGTTGGATAACCATCTGACTGAGATGGTGTAGGGTTTCCTGCCTGGGCAGGGGGTTGGACTAGAAGACCTCCAAGGTCCCTTCCAACTCTGTTATTATTATTATTATTTATATGTATATATCTAATTTTTTTAAATTTGCATTTATATCCCGCCCTTCTCCGAAGACTCAGGGCAGCTTACACTATGTCAAGCAATAGTCTTCATCCGTTTGTATATTATATACAAAGTCAACTTATTGCCCCCAACAATCTGGGTCCTCATTTTACCTACCTTATAAAGGATGGAAGGCTGAGTCAACCTTGGGCCTGGTGGGGCTTGAACCTGCAGTAATTGCAAGCAGTTGCTGTTAATAACAGACTGTCTTACCAGTCTGAGCCACAGAGGTCCCAGAATATAAATAAATTATATTCATTTATATTTATAAATAAATTAATATTCAACTTGTATGTATAAAGGATATATTGAAATAAGGGAGAAAAAATGGACAAGTAAGAAATGTTTAACCGTTGCGAAATGGTTGGAAAGAAACTCTTCTTTAAAGATTCTTTTCTGTTTTTTTTGAAAAATGTTTAATAAAAATTATTTTTTAAAAAATAAATAAAAGTTCCCAAGTTTGAGAAGCTCTGAGTTAGGATATCAGGAAAGAGATCGTACGTCAGGCTTCACCTCTAGCTTGAAGTGTGCAATTCTGACCTCAATGCAGGAAACTTCTTCGGTTGCGTGGGTGGATGAAAGAAGGCCAGATGAAAAGGACATTCCATGGGCCACCAAGACAGGCCACTTCCTGTCTTAATTATCAGCTTCTTGCTCTTTGGGGGTCTCCTGGTCGTTAATGTAATTAAGACCGCTCTTTGTGGTTCTGACACTCGTGCGGAAGGTGTCTTCTGAACTTTGACTTTGGGGTCATGGCTTCCAGCTTTATTTTATTTATTTTGTCACAACAATATATGTAAGTATCATACAGAAAGGTTATATAATATATAAACATATATATGAGTAAATGTTAGAAGGTATAAGCATATATATATATATAGGAAGAAGAAAAGAAAAACAATAGGACAGGAACGGTAGGCACGTTTGTGCGCTTATGCACGCCCCTTATGGTCCTCTTAGGAATGGGGTGAGGTCAATAGTAGAAAGTTTTTGGATAAAACATTTAGGATTATGGGAAGAGACCACAGAGTCAGGTAAAGTATTCCAAGCACTGATGATTCTGTGCATTTTGTTTTTTTGGCCTAAATGTAGAACCTTACTTTTTTCACTGTTGAATTTCATTTTGTTAGATAGCGCCCAATGTTCAAGTCTGTCAAGATCCTTCTGTATCTTGAGCCTATCTTCTGGGATGTTGGATATTCCTGCCAGCTTGGTGTCATCTGCAAATTTGATGAGTTCCCCATCTATCCCCTTGTCCAAGTCATTGATGAAGATGTTGAAGAGTACTGGGCCTAAAACAGAGCCTTGGGGTACTCCACTGCATACTTCCCTCCATGTGGATGTAGTTCCGTTGAGGACTACACGTTGAGTGCAGTTGGTCAGCCAGTTACGAATCCATCTGGTGGTGGTGCTGTCTAACCCACATTTTTCTACTTTATCTAGTAGTAGGTTATGGTCTGCTTTATCAAATGCTTTACTGAAGTCCAAGTAAATTATATCGACAGCATTCCTCTGGTCCACTAAGTTTTTGATTAAAGCTTTTGGGATTATGGGAAGAGCCCACAGAGTCAGGTAAAGTGTTCCAAGCACTGATGATTCTGTTACAGAAGTCATATTTTCTGCAATCTAGATTAAAGCGGTTGACATTAAGTTTAAATCTATTGGTTGCTCTTGTATTATTGCAATTAAAGCTGAAGTAGTCTTTAACAGGAAGGACATTACAATAGATGATTCTGTGAGTTAAGCTTAGGTCATGTCGAAGGCGACGGAGTTCCAAGTTTTCTAAGCCTAGGATTTCAAGTCTAGTGGGATAAAGTATTTTGTTGTTTTCAGAGGAATGGAGAACTCTTCTTGTAAAATATTTCTGGACACTTTCAATTGTATTGATGTCAGAGATGTGGTGAGGGTTCCAAACAGGTGAGCTGTATTCTAGAATTGGTCTAGTAAATGTTTTATATGCTTCATTTTGGTTGGTAGGAGGTGAGGGGTGGGGGAGGCGGATAGCTTAAAGTAAGAGCACATTAGCATGGTTTTAGAAGTTGGTGTTGGCTGAGATCACAAAGTGATGGGGAAAACATTTTTTGGGCAGGGGGAAGTGGTCCACAATACGGAATAACACGAGTCAGAGGGGACTTTGGAGGTCTTCTAATCTATCTAGTCTATCTTCTAGTCCAGGGGTCTCCAACCTTGGCAACTTTAAGCCTGGAGGACTTCAACTCCCAGAAACCCCCAGCCAGGCTTAAAGTTGCCAAGGTTGGAGACCCCTGGACTAGTCCAACCCTCTGCTCAAGCAGGGGACCCTATACAGGGGAGAAATTCAAAATTTTTCCCTACCAGTTCTATAGGCGTGGCTTGGTGGGCGTGGCACGGGAAGGATATTGCAAAACCCCCATTCCCACCTTGCTCTGGGACCAGCCAGAGGTGGTATTTGCCAGTTCTCTGAACTACTCAAAATTCCTGCTACCGGTTCTCCAAACTGTTCAAAATTTCTGCTACCGGTTTTTGTTTTTTTATTTGCATTTATATCCCGCCCTTCTCCGAAGACTCAGGGCGGCTTACACTATGTCAAGCAATAGTCTTCATCCATTTGTATATTATATACAAAGTCAACTTTATTGCCCCCAACAATCTGGGTCCTCATTTGACCTACCTTATAAAGGATGGAAGGCTGAGTCAACCTTGGGCCTGGTGGGGCTTGAACCTGCAGTAATTGCAAGCAGCTGCTGTTAATAACAGACTGTCTTAGCAGTCTGAGCCACACAGAGCTCACAGAACCTGTCAGAACCTGCTGGGTTTCACCCCTGATACTATACCATTTCAGACAAATGGATGCGCAGTCTCTCCTTTGAAGTGATGGAGCATCCACAAATTCTAGAGGCAAGTTGTTCCCTTGATTAATTGTCCTCACTGCCAGGAAAATTCTGGTTGGTTGTAGGTTGGATTTTTGATGAAGTTAGCTGGTTGGGTAATAAAACGTTTGCAAGCAAACCCCCAAGTTCAGACAGCACCAAGAACCCCAAAGTCATCTTCCTTCTCCTCCTCTTCCTCCTCCTCCTCCTCCTTCCCCCCTCCTCCCCATCGCCATACTCCTCTCTCCCTTCTAGCAGTGATGATGCTACCTAGTTGGATCCTGAAAGGTCTGGAGGAAAACCACCAAGCTCAAAGGGCACCCTCACAGTTTTCCTCCTCCTCCTCCTCCTCTTCTCCACAAACCTCCCCACTCTTTTTTATCATTGATAATGTTTTATTTATTTATTTATTTATTTATTTATTTTGTCACAACATCATACAAAAAGATTATATAGTATATACACATATAAACATATATAGGAAGAAGAAAAGAAAAACAATAGGACAGGAACGGTAGGCACGTTTGTGCGCTTATGCACGCCCCTTATGGTCCTCTTAGGAATGGGGTGAGGTCAATAGTAGAAAGTTTTTGGTTAAAGCTGTTAGGATTATGGGAAGAGACCACAGAGTCAGGTAAAGTATTCCAAGCACTGATGATTCTGTTGCAGAAGTCGTATTTTCTGCAATCTAGATTAAAGCGGTTTACATTAAGTTTAAATCTATTAATGTAAATCTATTAATGTTACCTAGTTGGATCATGAAACGTCTGCAGGAAAGCCAACAAACTCGCAGAGCACTAAGGGCCTCACAATTTTCCTCCTCCTCTTCCTCCTCCCTGCAAACCTCTCTCCCATTTTAGCACTGATGATGCTACGTAGTTGGGTCACGAAACATCTGCAAGAAAACCACCCAGCTCAGAGGGTACTATGGACTCCTCATTTTCTTCTTCTTCCTCCTCCTCCTCCTCCTCCTCCTCTTCTTCCTCCTCCTCCTCCTCCTCCTCCTCCTCTCTGCAAACCTCTCTCCCACTCTAGCACTGATGATGCTACGTACTTGGGTCACGAAACGTCTGCAAGAAAACCATCCAGCTCAGAGGGTACTATGGACTCTTCATTTTCTTCTTCCTCCTCCTCCTCCTCCTCCTCCTCCTCCTCCTCCTCCTCCTCCTCCTCCTCCTCCTCCTCCTCCTCCTCCTCCTCCTCTTCTTGTTCCTCCTCCTCCTCCTCCTCTCTGCAAACCTCTCCCACTCTAGCACTGATGATGCTACGTAGTTGGGTCACGAAACGTCTGCAAGAAAACCATCCAGCTCAGAGGGTACTATGGACTCTTCATTTTCTTCTTCCTCCTCCTCCTCCTCCTCCTCCTCCTCCTCCTCCTCCTCCTCCTCTTCTTGTTCCTCCTCCTCCTCCTCCTCCTCTCTGCAAACCTCTCTCCCACTGTAGCACTGATGATGCTACGTAGTTGGGTCACGAAACGTCTGCAAGAAAACCACCAAGCTCAGAGGGTACTATGGACTCTCCTCCTCCTCCTCCTCCTCCTCCTCCTCCTCCTCCTCCTCCTCCTCCTCCTCCTCCTCCTCCTCCTCCTCCTCTCTGCAAACCTCTCTCCCACTCTAGCACTGATGATGCTACGTAGTTGGGACACGAAACGTCTGCAAGAAAACCACCCAGCTCAGAGGGTACTATGGACTCTCCTCCTCCTCCTCCTCCTCCTCCTCCTCCTCCTCCTCCTCCTCCTCCTCCTCCTCCTCCTCCTCCTCCTCCTCCTCCTCCTCCTCCTCCTCCTCCTCTCTGCAAACCTCTCTCCCACTGTAGCACTGATGACGCTACGTAGTTGGGTCACGAAACGTCTGCAAGAAAACCACCAAGCTCAGAGGGTACTATGGACCTCCTCCTCCTCCTCCTCCTCCTCCTCCTCCTCCTCCTCCTCCTCCTCCTCCTCCTCCTCCTCCTCCTCCTCCTCTCTGCAAACCTCTCTCCCACTCTAGCACTGATGATGCTACGTACTTGGGTCACGAAACGTCTGCAAGAAAACCATCCAGCTCAGAGGGTACTATGGACTCTCCTCCTCCTCCTCCTCCTCCTCCTCCTCCTCCTCCTCCTCCTCCTCCTCCTCCTCCTCCTCCTCCTCCTCCTCCTCCTCCTCTTCTTGTTCCTCCTCCTCCTCCTCCTCTCTGCAAACCTCTCTCCCACTCTAGCACTGATGACGCTACGTAGTTGGGTCACGAAACGTCTGCAAGAAAACCACCCAGCTCCGAGAGCACTCAGGACCCCCACAAAAAATATTCTCTTATTTCAATTACTGCAGGCTCGAATCCCACCAGGCCCAAGGTTGACTCAGCCTTCCATCTTTTATAAGGTAGGTAAAATGAGGACCCAGATTGTTGGGGGGGGCAATAAGTTGACTTTGTATATAAATATTCAAATAGAATGAGACTATTGCCTTACACAATGTAAGCCGCCCCGAGTCTTCGGAGAAGGGCGGGATATAAATGTAAATAAACAAAAAAACAACAACAACAAAAAAGACACAAACATGCAATTGAAACTCCTGGAGAAAGTCCCAGGATGTGTGTGCCCCCCACTTTTTAATGAATCCCCAACTCAGAAGGAATCCGATAGCATCTTTCCTGCTCACACATTTTATTGAAAGGGAGACGTTTTCGTGAGTTCGGACCAACTTCTCTCTCTCTCTTTCTCTTTCTCCCTCCCTCTCTCTCAATACTTCACAATGTCTTTAACGAAGGTCAAAGTGGGCTCTTCCAGAAATCAGAAGTCACTTTTCTCTTCCTTAATATGGGATTTACCCTTCCCCGTTTCCATGGTGCTGCCCGAAAGGAGCTGGCCCATGGGTACCGTTGTCAATACTGGGTGATTACAAGCACCCCCTTCCTGTAATGAGCATCAAAAGAAGAAGGGGCAAAAAATAAAAGAAAACCCAAGGCCTTTACTTTTCTCCAAAAAGCAACCATTGTAAACAACAACAACAACAACCAAAGCTGACCCTTCAAAAGGACTAAAAAAATTACTCGGCTTTATTTGGAAGGTACAAACACCGAAGCTGCAGATCTGAAAGTAGAGCTGAGTTGGGCGTCACTTCCTTCTTCCTTCCAGGCGAGGCGAAAAAGTCTGAGAAAATCAGAATTCCAGATGGAAGTCCTTGACTTACAATCGCAATTCAGTCCCGCAAATTTCTCTCGCTAAGCAAGAGGTTTGCTGAGTGAGTTTTACCCTCTTTTATGACTTTTCTCCCTGTAGACCAGTGGTGGGTTTCAATTTTTTTTACTACCGGTTCTGTGGGCGTGGCTTTGTGGGCGTGGCAGGGGAAGGATACTGCAAAATCTCCATTCCCTCCCCACTTCGGGGAAAGTATATTGTAAAATCTCCATTCCCTCCCCACTCCAGGGGAAGTATATTGTAAAATCTCCATTCCCTCCGGGGGGGGAAGATTACTGCAAAATCTCCATTCCCTCCCCACTCCAGGGGAATGATACTGTAAAATCTCCATTCCCATCCCACTCCAGGGGAAGGATACTGTAAAATCTCCATTCCCTCCCCACTCCAGGGGAAGTATACTGTAAAATCTCCGTTCCCTCCCCACTTCGGGGGAAGGTTACTGCAAAATCTCCATTCCCTCCCCACTCCAGGGGAAGTATACTGCAAAATCTCCGTTCCCTCCCCACTTCAGGAGAAGGTTACTGCAAAATCTCCATTCCCTCCCCACTCCAGGGGAAGATTACTGCAAAATCTCCATTCCCATCCCACTCCAGGGGAAGATTACTGCAAAATCTCCATTCCCTCCCCAATCCAGGGGAAGGATACTGCAAAGTCTCCATTCCCACCCCAATCCAGGGGAACGATACTGCAAAATCTCCATTCCCTCCCCACTCCAGGGGAAGGATATTGTAAAATCTCCATTCCCACCCCATCCCAGGGGAACGATACTGCAAAATCTCCATTCCCTCCCCATTCCAGGGGAACGATACTGTAAAATCTCCATTCCCATCCCACTCCAGGGGTAGAATACTGTAAAATCTCCATTCCCTCCCACTCCAGGGGAAGGATACTGCAAAATCTCCATTCCCACCCCAATCCAGAGGAACGATACTGTAAAATCTCCATTCCCTCCCCACTCCAGGGGAAGGATACTGCAAAATCTCCATTCCCTCCCCACTCCAGGGGAAGGTTACTGCAAATCCCAATTTCCTCCCGATCAGCTGGGACTTGGGAGGCAGAGAATAGATGGGGGATGGGGCCAGTCAGAATTTTTACTATCGGTTCTCCGAACTATTCAAAATTTCCGCTCCCGGTTCTCCAGAAATGGTCAGAACCTGCTGAAACCCACCTCTGCCGCAGACGTTAAGTGAATCACTGCCATAGTTAAGGGGGTTAGTAGTTCGAGTTTAATCGTGGGCTAACTGAGCCTGTTTGCTTTGCTCTGGATCGGATCTGTTTTGCAACTCCAGCCAAGAAGGCTCCCTTCGGTGAGTCAATTGAGGGGAAGAAAGTTGAGCTCTGGGGAAGAGATTTTTTTCAGACTGGATCCCAATGGCGGGGCTTTGCAAACTCTGGAAGATCTATCTGGCTGCTCCCCTTGGATGGGAAGCCCTGTAGGTTGGCAGGCAGGAGGTAAAATTGCTCTCAGTTGCCACTGGGGTGTTAAAATGTTGTTGGGGAGGATATTTATTCTCCTTCTGTGGGTGTTTAAAGATTTTTGTTCACCACTCAGAGACACAGGATGGTAAATCAAGTAAATAAATAAGCAGCCTCTAAATTTGTATGCAGTGCCAGGCGCCCACGATGCCCACCGAGACCCAGGGAGGGCAGGTTGAAAATAGGAACAATTCTGGTTCCCCATCACCTCTTTCCTTTTCCTTTTCTTTCTTTTTTCCTTCCTTCTTTCCCTCTCATCTCCTCCTTTCCTAATTTCCATCTCCTTCCTCCCTTCCGTCCTTTTCTCTTCTCCCTCTCTCCCTCCCTCCCTCCCTTCTTTCTTCTTCTTCTTCTTCTTTTTTCTTTCTTTCTTTGTTTCTTCCTTCCTTCCTCCTTTCCTTTCCTTTCCTTCTTTCTCATTCCTTCCTCACTCTCATTCCAATCTCCTTCCTTCCTTCCATCCACCCACCCACCCATCCATCCTTCCTTCCATCCTTTTCTTTCGTTCCCATCTCCTTTCTTTCCTTCTCATCTCCTCCCTTCCTTCTAATTCACATCACTCTTTCTTTCTTTCTTTCTTTCTTTCTTTCTTTCTTTTCTTTTTCTTCTTCTTTTCTTTCTTTCTCTTTCTCTTTCTTTTTCCTTCCTTCCTTCCTTCCTTCCTTCCTTCCTTCCTTCCTTCCTTCCTTCCTTCCTTCTCTCTTTCTCTCCCCTCCCCCCCTCTTTTTTCCTTTTCCTTTCCTTTTTCTTTTTTCCCCTCCCTTCCTTTTAATTCCCATCTCCTTCCTTATTTCCTGCTTTATTTCCACTGCAAAACGCAAGTGAAAATGGTCCATTTGTGTTAAGGGTCAGGCTGCCCTAACTTATAGCAGACCCAAACAACGTGCAAATGTAGACAGAATAAATCTGGCTACTTTATGGCCCTATTAAGACCTGTTGGCTCTTCCAAGTACTCAAATATATGATTAATATTGCAACAATATTTTATTTCTCATTCTCATTGCTCCCGTTTTAATTACAAAAGTACAATTTAGGAACAGAAAAACAGTTTCAAGAAGATTTTGCACTGGAAACCAAAGAAATATTTTTTTTCTTTTTACTTTTGGTGCAGCTTAGGGACTGCGTTAGCTTTTTTGATAGCTGCAGCACACTGCTAGCTCATATTTAAATGGTTTATTAACTTCACTTTTTTCCATTTGCACTTCTCCTCCACCAGTTCTCCTTCTTCTCTTTCTCCTCCCTCTCCCTCTCCTCCTTCTCCTCCACCACTTTCTCCTCCACCACTTCTCCTCCTCCTCCACCTCCCCCTGCTCCTCTATCACCACCAGTTCTCCTTCTCCTCTTCTTCCTCTTCCTTCTCCTTTACCTCCATCACTTCTCCTTCTCCTTCTCCTCTCCTCTCTTTCTTCCTCGTTTTCCTCCATCACCATCAGTTCTCCTCTCTTCTTCCTCCCCCTCCCCCTCTTCCTCTCCTCCTCCTCTTCCTCCATCTCCAGTTCTCCTTCTTCTTCACCTTCTGCTTCTCCCCTCCTCTCTTTCCTCCTCCTCCTCTTCCTCCTCCTCTTTCGTCCCCCATCACCACCAGTTCTCCTTCTTCCTCTTCTTCCTTCTCCTTCTCTCCTCCTCTCTTTTTTCCTCCTCTCTCCTCCTCTTTCCTCCCCATCCCCATCAATTCTCCTTCTTCCTCTTCTCCTTCTCCTCTTTACTCCTCCATCACCACCAGTTCTCCTTCCTCTTCTTCCTTCTTCTGCTTCTCCCCTCCTCTCTTTCCTCCTCCTCTTCTTCCTCCTCCTCCCCCATCACTACCAGTCCTCCTCCTCTTCCTCTTCCTTCTCCATCACCACCAGTTCTCCTTCTTCCTCTTCTTCCTCCTCCTTCTCCATCACCAATTCTCCTTCTCCTCTTCTCCTTCTTCTGCTTCTCCCATCCTCTCTTCCTCCTCCTCTTCCTCCTCCTCCCCCATCACTACCAGTCCTCCTCCTCTTCCTCTTCCTTCTCCATCACCACCAGTTCTCCTTCTTCCTCTTCTTCCTCCTCCTTCTCCATCACCAGTTCTCCTTCTCCTCTTCCTCCTTCTTCTGCTTCACCCCTCCTCTCTTTCCTCCTCCTCTTCCTCCTCCTCCCCCATCACTACCAGTCCTCCTCCTCTTCCTCTTCCTTCTCCATCACCACCAGTTCTCCTTCTTCCTCTTCTTCCTCCTCCTTCTCCATCACCAGTTCTCCTTCTCCTCTTCTCCTTCTTCTGCTTCACCCCTCCTCTCTTTCCTCCTCCTCCTCTTCTGCCTCCTCCTCCTCCCTTCCTCCCCCATCACCGCCAGTCTTCCTCCTCCTCTTCCTCCCCCTCCCACTCCTCCATTCTTTGATGACAATGCCCCACCCAGACCCCCAAGAGGAAAAGCGGAGAAGGCTGCAAAGGGTTCTTTGTCTCGGCGGGGCCCCGCCAAGCTTTCCTTTTCCTTCTTTCCTTCCCTGCATTCAGGACCAGGGCACGCAACAACTCCCCCATCCCCACCGCAGCCTTATCACCTGCTGCCAACCTCCCTGCTCCCCGCGTCTCCATCTGCATATGAATCGCGCCCGCACGAACCCAGGCAGCTGCCAAACACCTCGGCAAGTCGCAGGCAAAGAGCCGCCTCCATTCAGGGCTCAGCCGGTTGCAGAAACCTCCCCCCCCCACCACCACCCTCGCTCCCCGAAACACGCTCGGGGCGCCCTGGGTGCCAACGAAGAGCCAACCCAATTAATTCCACTTCGCCTCAATAGCCCATTAAAGCCTTTGTCGGGCTGGCATTTCCCTCCCCGCTGGCACGTCGCTCTCTCCGCTTGGCAATGCCACCCGTTTTTTAAAAAAAAAAAGCGGGGGGGGAGAACCAGTTGGAAATAGGGGGGTGGGATGGGGTGGGAGGGAGGGAGGGAGGCGGAGAAGGGCGCCTCGAAAAGAAAAGCGGAGGTTGAATCACATCGTGGCTGGCGGGGGCCCCGATTCTTTCCTGGTATCCCCCCCTCCCCCCCCCGTCTCCGTTAGCGGCCGTTCATCAAAAGGATTGCAAAGACAAAAACCAAAACCCCCCAAAAAACCCCACCCGGAGGTTCAGGTGCGTCGAGCAGGTGACAGCGGCACAGAAAAGCCCACGGAGATATCCTAGATTTATTTGATGGGGTGGTGGGAGGTAGCAGAACGCCCCCCCAGGAGGAAAAGAACAGGAAATATAGAATAACAGAGGTGGAAAGGACCTTACAGGTAATCATGTGTATAGAATAGAATAGAATAGAATAGAATAGAATAGAATAGAATGGAACGGAACGGAACGGAACGGAACGGAACGGAACGGAACGGAACAGAACAGAACAGAACAGAACAGAACAGAACAGAACAGAACAGAATAGAATAGAATAGAATAGAATAGAATAGAACAGAACAGAACAGAACAGAACAGAATAGAACAGAGGAGAGTTGGAAGGGACCTTGGAGGCCTTCTAGTCCAACCCCCTGCTCAAGCAGGAGACCCTGTACCATCTCAAACAAATGGCCCTCCGATCTCTTTTTGAAGCCCTTCAGTGATGGAGCACCCACAACTTCTGGTGGCAAGCTGTTCCACTGGTTAATTGTCCTCACTGTTAGGAAGTTTCTCCATAATTCCAGTTTGGTTCCCTCTTTGATTAGTTTCCATCCATTGTTTCTTTGTCCTGCCTTCTTTGGTGCTTTGGAGAATAATTTGACAGATGATCGATAGATGATAGATAGATAGATAGATAGATAGATAGATAGATAGATAGATAGATAGATAGATAGATAGATAGATAGATAGGTAAGTAGGTAGGTAGGTAGGTAGGTAGGTAGGTGTATGTATGTATGTATGTATGTATTGGATGGATAGATGGATAGATTGATAGATGGATACTTAGGTAGATGATAGATAGATACAATAGATGATTGATAGAGATAGATTTTATTATTTTATTTTATTTTATTTTATTTTATATCTTTCTTTATTTTATTTTATTATTTCTGTGCCGCTCATCTCCCCTGTAATGTGACTTTGGTTGGCTTTTATTGAATTTAGCAGAGAAAATGGTGAGGCACACGAATAGATTTTCCTCTAAAGGAACATATTTTGCCGCAGACGAGGTTTTCCATCTGGGACCCTGGCTGATTTCTGTATTTATTCCCTCTCACTGAACCTCAGTCAAATGTTTGCGTCATTATCTGAGCTGGAAAAGATAATCGTGTCTTTCCCTTTTTTTTTTTAAAAAAAAGAAATCTATCCCTAATTATAGGCCCCCCATCCCCCAAAAAAAGAATTAAATTCCTGTATTTGGATTGACAAATCCAGCTGTATCTTCTGTTTCCAGCTGCCCTTATTGTCAACGCTGAAGATTCTTTGTCAAATTCATCAGAGGCAGCATCTAGGTTTTTATAACACAGAAGATCAGAATGAAAGATTAACAGAGATGGAAGGGACCTTGGGGATCTTCTAGTCCAACCCACTGCTTAATCAGGAGACCCTATACCATTGTACCCAAATGGTTGGCTAGTATCTTCTTAAAAATCTCCAGTGTTGGAGCATTCACAACTTCTGGTGGCAAGTTGTTCCATTGGTTAATTGTTCTTGCTGTCAGGAAGTTTCTCCTTAATTCTAGGTTGCTTCTCTCCTTGATGAGTTTTCATGTCAAATGATCTAAGTGCCAAAGCCCACTGCAACTACATAGCAAAAAAAGCTCTAAGGGTTGTAAACCTAATCTTGCGTAGCTTCTTTTCCAAAAACACCACACTACTAACCAGAGCATATAAAACATTTGCTAGACCAATTCTAGAATACAGCTCGCCTGTTTGGAACCCTCACCACATCTCTGACATCAATACAATTGAACGTGTCCAGAAATATTTTACAAGAAGAGTTCTCCATTCCTCTGAAAACAACAAAATACCCTATCCCACCAGACTTGAAATCCTAGGCTTAGAAAACTTGGAACTCCGTCGCCTTCGACAAGACCTAAGTTTAACTCACAGAATCATCTATTGTAATGTCCTTCCTGTTAAAGACTACTTCAGCTTTAATTGCAATAATACTAGAGCAACCAATAGATTTAAACTTAATGTCAACCGCTTTAATCTAGATTGCAGAAAATATGACTTCTGTAACAGAATCATCAGTGCTTGGAATACTTTACCTGACTCTGTGGTCTCTTCCCATAATCCTAAAAGCTTTAACCAAAAACTTTCTACTATTGACCTCACCCTATTCCTAAGAGGACCATAAGGGGCGTGCATAAGCGCACAAACGTGCCTACCGTTCCTGTCCTATTGTTTTTTCTTTTCTCCTTCCTATATATATGCTTATACCTCCTTATATTTACCCATATATGTGTTTATTTACTATATAATCTTTTGTATGATACCTACATATATTGTTGTGACAAAATAAATAAATAAATAAAGTTTCCATCTGTTGTTTCTTGTTTTTTCTTCAGGTGCTTTAGATTGCCCCCCTATTTCCCCTAAGGAGAAGGAGAAGACGAAAGATGAGAAAAAGGAGGAGGCAGAGGAGGAGGAGGTGGAGGAAATGATGGAGGAGAAAGAAAAGAGTTGAATTTTTTTGAAGATAGGGCCAGCAATGACCGTGAGGTCAGGCAGCTTGTTGTTTCATTAAATTGCCCGTTTTTTATCTAAAAATTGACTTCCATGCCTGAAATGCCTTCATAACCAAAGATATTGACTTTTACAGTTTCCAGACAATTGATGCTTCTTCTTGTCCTTTAATCTCTTCAAAGTTCTCTATGGATCTTCGTGCCCAGCAAAACAAAGCCTGTTATTACTTCGAAAGCCAGCATTTGCATCGCAATGACAATGTCGGCTAACATCATTTCTGGATTTGTTTTGGGTTTCTTTTCTTTCCTTTTCTGTTTTTTTTTTTTTTTCCTGTTGAGCAGCAAACCAATTTTTTTTGCACTTCGTTGCCATTCTTCGTTCTTCTGGCCCTGAGCTAAAGATAAATTCTGCATCCAAGTGAAACCCAATAAGGTCACAAATATACAACCTTGGCACCCTCATTTTCCACTTCTGAACAATTGAACAAATCCATGTTTTCTTCACCCTCTGGGTGGGTCACCCGGCAAATTCTTCAATGGAAACGGTGGTTAGGTCCACACAATCGGCAATTTCTTGCAATCCTCACCGTTCAAAGTCCTCGGAGATGTGAAGTTTTTAATTTATTGTTATTTTTTGTATCCAGCCTTTATTATTTTTCACAAATAAGATGGTAAATGTACCTAAAACTTCTTCCTTCTCCAATTCCCCCTGCCAAAAAAAACAACAACCCTGTAAGGTGGGTTGGACTGAGAGAAAGCAACTGGTTCAAAAATCAACCCAGTGTTGTGTCCTCCCTCGCCTCCGTCCGAATGATGGCTTAATTAGCCGTCACTATAAGCTCTGGCAGCAGAATAGCCAGCATCTGCCAAGAGCCTTTGTTATCTTCCACAACGCTGGTGAGTCACCTAGAAACAAACTTCAGCTCGTAATCAGTGGGTTTGCCTGTTACAAAGAGACACAGCAGCTCTGGCCTGCCCCACCCTTGCTTCTGTTGTTCCCTCCTCTCCTGCCTACGAAACCAAGCCTGATTGCCGTCAGCTGGGTCTGCAGGCGTGGCCTGGGAGGAGGGAAGAGTCAGGGGATGGAGGCCTCGTTATCTCTTCCACCTGGCCTGTTTCTGGCTCCTGGAGCTGAGCCAGGCAAGCCGGTGCTCCCGAGGTAAGTCCTGACGGCCCTTCCCCCTCACTTTCCGAGTCACTTTCTGGCAACAGGCCCGGCTCGGGGGTGGGGGTGGTGCAGACACAACACCCGGTCAACTTTCATGCCTGAGTGGGGCTAGAATTCCCCATCTCCTGATGATTGGCCCAAAGTCACCCAGTTGCCTTTCATGCCTAAGGTGGGACTAGAACCAGATATGAAATCCAGCAGGTTCTGACAGGTTCTGGAGAACAGTAGTGGAAATTTTGAGCAGTTCGGAGAATCAACAAATACCACCTCTGGCTGGCCCCAGAGTGGAATGGGGATTTTGCAGTATCCTTCCCCTGCCACGCCCACCAAGCCACACCACACCCACCAAGCCACGCCCACAGAACCGGTAGTAAAAAAAATTGGATTTCACCCCTGACTAGAACTCACCGTTTCCTGGTGATTGGCGTAAAGTCATCCAGCCACTTTTCATGCCTAAGACGGAACTAGAACTCCCCATCTCCTCGTGATTGGCCTAAAGTGACCAAGCCGGTTTTCACGCGTAAGGTTGAACTAGAATTCCCCATCTCCTAGTGATTGGCCTGTCAGAGTTTCTTGCAAATCCAGAATCACACACAGATAACTGATGTCAGCAGGATTTATTAACTTCTCTTTATAGACATAATAATACATGAAGATACATGTACAATACCCAATATAGATTCTTCTGCAACGCAGTGGCAGTTACAAGCAAAACACACAGGGAGCAGTACAGCAGAGATGGAAGTCCAGACTGGTTTCAGTTTCAGTTTCAGTTTCGTTTCTCAGCACAGCACAGAGCTGAGCCACGCCCAGCCTCCACACTGTTTCTGCTCCCATTGGCTGATTTAGTGGCTCTGCCTATTCATTGGCTGACCTTCTTACCATGCCACTTGCCAGTCCATGAATAATCTGACATGGACCAAAGTCAGCCAACCACTTTTCATGCCTAAAATGGGACTAGAACTCCCGTCTCTTGCCGATTGGCCGCCACGCCATCTGAGTTTCATCTCCCTAAAGTGGGACTAGAATTCACCATCTCCCAGTTTCTAGCCTGGTACCTTAACCACCAGACCAAACTGGCTCTCTTGTTGTACCATAAAGCCTGAAAGGCATGAAATAAAGGCTCCAAATGACAAATATTTCTGATGAAATATTAAAAGCATTTATTTATTTACTGGTATGAAAGAGATTTATATGGCTGCCGAACACCCACGTCCTGTTCGTTCCAGGAAGTGCATTTTCTAGGAACTGCCTGGACAATGTCCTGGGTCCAGCCGGTGCAGCCAAATTGGGTGTCTGTTGGAGTGTGTGTGTGTGTGTGTGTGATTCATTCACTTCCTGGAAAAAAGCCATTTGAAATGGGCCATTCCAACTTAAGTACAAGTAAACCCAATCTTTGTTCCAGGCAGTGGAACAATCAGGACTAACCACCGATCCTCGCATTTATGACCACTGCAGCATCCCATTGTCACACAGGCAGAATGTCAGGGTTCCAAGGAACAGCACCCAATGAAATAAAGCTCTGAGGCTTGAGGTTCCTCAAAGTTCCAATTTATTAGAGATGTCATGTTGGCACAGCTGGGAAAACCCGAAACTGAAAGCTTCCAGCTTTTCCACACCCAGCTGACAGTTCACAGCCCTGCCCCACACCCACAAGTTCATCACATTGTCCAATCAACTCTTCCCACTCAATTGGATACAATCTTCAGGCAGTCTACATCAGATGCTGGATGTCCTTGAAAACCTAATGTTGTTATGACTAACTTTCTACCGCTCCAACAACAACCCCCTCCCAACTTCCCCAGCTAAAATATGTGGCAGTTAAGAAGCAAAAAAAGAAAATTGCCTTCCAAAACTGACACAGAATTCACGCCCTTGGCAACTGGCATCCCGGGGTCTTGTGATTGCCATGTGTGATCTCTTCCAGCGGGCTTCTGACAAGCAAAGTCGAGGCGGGACCTCAATGGAGCCCGAAATTTCCATTGCTAAGCGAGACATTGGTTAAGTGAGCTTTACGCCGTTTTTTTAATGACCTTTCTTGCCACGGTCGTTCAGTGAATCGCTGCAGTTGTTAAGTTAGTCACATGGTCGTTAAGTGAATCTGGCTTCCCCGTCGACTTTGCTCGCCAGCAGATCGCAAAAGGGGATCAGGTGTCCCCGGGACATTGCAACTGTCATAAGTACATGCCAGTTGCCAAGTCCCTGAATTTTGATCGATTGTGGGGATGTTGCCAATATGTATGAAAAACGGTCATAAATCACTTTTATCGGTCCCGTTGTAACTTTGAACGGTCACTAAATGAATCCTTATAAGTTGAGGACTACCTGTATTCACTGTTGGAACAGAATCGGTTCCCCCTCCCCATTCCAATGACTCCCCTTCTCAGCAATAGGGAGCTATATAGTGGTGGGTTTCACATTATGTTACTACCGGTTTGCCTTCTGTGTGTGCGCTGGCCTTTTGCACATGTGCCCGGGCTTCCGTGCATGCTCTTTGCTTGTGCGTTCACCTTTCACGCATGCGTCTGGCCTCAAAAACGTGTCTAAATAGGATGGCATAGAGCTGGGCCGAGTGGCTGTGATTTTCGCTAACGGTTCGGGCAAACCGGTCTAAACCGGCTGAATGTGTCGTGTCCCCCTCCCCCTCTGACGACCGGGTCAAGGAAGTCCATATCAAACGTGGCAACGAAGCCTCTGTAGCTTGCCAAATTCCTTCGAGGTTTATCAGGGCAGGCGGGAGTCCAAGTTGTGACTTCAGCGATAGAGTCCGATAGCAGCAAACCAGATGAGACTTTGCTTGACTCAAGATTGGAATGCCAAAAGCAGGTCCTTTATATAGGCTGTGGGGTGTGGCTCCATGACTCAGCATTTATCCAGGCCTGCCCCTCCCTTCCTTCTGCTGGCGTCGCCTCTCAGGTCTCCGGAATCGAGGGTCCTCCCACTTTGAATTGTCTTCTGCTGTTTGGGAAAGGGAGGGGTCAGAAGGAGTAGGCCCGAGCAATTCCAATCCCTGGCTGACTTCCTCTGATGGCTGAGCCAAAGGAACACACGCCGTATGAGTGAGGTTTATCGGATTTGTTTGTTCATTCCTGGAATCCTCTCCGGGCATGGGGCTGGGGCCAGGGGCTGGAGGCATGACAGGCCATTCATCTTCATTATCAGACTCGGAGTCTGATAACAGGCCCGGTTGGAGACGGGGAGGGGCCCGGCTGAGGAGAGGAGGGAGGACGAGTCGCAAGAGAATGCCACTTCTGGAGCTATGGCAGTGACCCCCGCCCCCGACTCTTCCCCCACTCCAAATCGAAGAGGAAGAGGACAATCACACAAACACACAATCACACAATCACACCCAGGTGTCTGCTTTTGAACCAATTCTCAAGGAGGTTTGAGGCATTCAGGAACAGGGAGGTCGAACTTCCGCAGACTTCTCAAGACGGTGATCCAAAAGGAAATGAATGCCTTGCAAACGAGAAACCAAAATAAAAAAAGGAAACAGAAAAAAATAAATAAATATTGCTTTGCTCAATGGCTTGATTAGCATTTCCCACGGCTTGCAGGAAAGTTACCCATTTTCTCCTTTTCATCCCAGCCCAAGCTGGTGTTTTCTTTTTTTTTGTTTGTTCCCGGTTGAAAGCGCCTTGAGATTTGCCACCTGCTGCAATCGTTCGCTCATTCCTGCGTCTTTTCGGGTTTGGGAAGAATTTTCTCGGATTGGCTGAAAGGAAAAGCCGTTGCAAAACAGGAGAAAGAGTGGGAAAGGATAGGATCTTGACGAATAAAGGATAAATTTTGTAGTTCGGGGTTGAAACGAAGGGTCCCTTTTGCTCTCTGAGCTTGGTTGTTTTCTTCCAGACATTTCATTACCCAAGGAGGTAACATCTATCCATCTATCTATCTATCTATCTATCTATCTATCTATCTATCTATCTATCTATCTATCTATCTATCTATCTATCTATCCAGGGGTGGGATTCAAGTAATGTAACAACCGGTTCTCTGCCCTAATGATTTCTTCCAACAACCATTTCACCAAACTGCTCAGAAAGTTAACAACCGATTCTCCCGAAGTGGTGCGAACTGGCTGAATCCCACCACTGTATCTATCTATCTATCTATCTATCTATCTATCTATCTATCTATCTATCTATCTATCTATCTATCTTCTATCTATCTCTATCATTTATCTATGATCTATCTACCTATCTATCTATCTACCTACCTATCTATCTATCATCTATCTATCTCTATCATTTATCTATGATCTATCTATCTATCTATCTATCTATCTATCTATCTATCTATCTATCTATCTATCTATCTATCTATCATCTATCTATCTCTATCATTTATCTATGATCTATCTATCTATCTATCTATCTATCTATCTATCTATCTATCTATCATCTATCTATCTCTATCATTTATCTATGATCTATCTATCTATCTATCTATCTATCTATCTATCTATCTATCTATCATCTATCTACATCTATCGTTTATCTATGATCCATCCATCTATGTATCTATGTATCTATGTATCTATCTATCCATCCATCCATCCGTCCATCCAACCAACAACTGTCTACTATTTATGTCTGTCTAGCTGTCTGTCTATCATCCCTCCCTCCCTCTCTCTCTTCGAACTATGTCTATTTCTCTCCCTCTCTCCCTCCCACCTCCCATCCACCCATTAGAAAACTTGGAACTCCGTCGCCTTCGACAAGACCTAAGCTTAACTCACAGAATCATCTATTGTAATGTCCTTCCTGTCAAAGACTACTTCAGCTTTAATTGCAATAATACTAGAGCAACTAATAGATTTAAACTTAATGTCAGCCGCTTTAATCTAGATTGCAGAAAATATGACTTCTGTAACAGAATCATCAGTGCTTGGAATACTTTACCTGACTCTGTGGTCTCTTCCCATAATCCTAAAAGTTTTATCCAAAAACTTTCTACTATTGACCTCACCCCATTCCTAAGAGGACCATAAGGAGCGTGCATAAGCGCACAAACGTGCCTACCGTTCCTGTCCTATTGTTTTTCTTTTCTTCTTCCTATATATATGCTTATACCTCCTTATATTTACCCATATATGTGTTTATTTACTATATAATCTTTTTGTATGATACCTACATATATTGTTGTGACAAAATAAAATAAATAAATAAAAATAAATCGTTGGATTTCTGCAGACTCCCCAGCTAATTTGCAAAAAATGTAATTCGGGGTGACTCCCACAGGATTCAAAAAACAACAAACCTTCCAAAACAAAACAAAAATAACAACAACAACCCACAACCTTGATTTTTTTTCCTTTTTTGTTTCTTGGCCCAGCCTTCCTTCCCTTCCTTGGGATTCTCCTTCCTCTGATGGTGATAGCTGAAGGCTGACTT
This sequence comes from Ahaetulla prasina, assembly GCF_028640845.1. NCBI lineage: Eukaryota > Metazoa > Chordata > Lepidosauria > Squamata > Colubridae > Ahaetulla > Ahaetulla prasina. Next base: position 112,401,902 of record NC_080544.1, read on the forward strand.
CCTTCCCCTCTCTCCCTCTTTCCTCCTTGTGTTCATTTAATATTCTTGAAATATCCCCTGAGGGTTCCTTTTAACGGGCGTTAGTTAAATGCAGTCAGGGGGGTTTCTGGGTGGGCTTGCAAGAGGGATCTGTTCTTATCTAATGCACATCGGCGAATCTGTCTCCTTCCAAAAGTCTCAAAAATCCACTCGGTGGGAGGAGATTCCATCCTTATTTGCCTCCAGATGTTTGCTAACCTTGATAGGTATTGGAGACCCTTCAAAATTAATTTTCCTCGTCTTCAGTTACGAGAAAAGAAAAAAATCTCCCGAGAGACAAATGCTGATAAACCGAAAAATTTCCTCTTTTTTCCCCTCTGGAGAGACAAGAGCTGATAAACCGCCAGCCGAGCAAACTACATAGAGCGAAAGGGATTAGAAAAGAAAGGGATGGGCGAAGGGGAAGAGAACACACAACAGAGGCCCCAGGGAGTCTGCGTTAGAGATAATTTTATATATATATATATATATATATATATATATATATATATATGTATCTTTGTTATTGGGTTTTCTCGCGTAATTGGAAGTGTCTTGGCGGCGTTTGACGAAGTCTCATTCGTCATCTTCAGGCTTCAGCCGTGCTCCCAGAAGCACGGCTGAAGCCTGAAGATGACGAATGAGACTTCGTCAAACGCCGCCAAGACACTTCCAATTTTACGCGGAGAAAACCAATAACCAAAGACCTATATATATATATATATATATATATATATATATATATATATATATATATTTATATTTATATATATATATATATATACTTATATACCGTATATACTCGTGTATAAGCCGAGTTTTTCAGCATGTTTTTTGTGCTGAAAAACGTCCCCTCGGCTTATACTCGAGTATATACGGCTTATACTCGAGTTTTTTTTTCTTCTTTTTTTCACATTATACGGATGGTGCAAACTTGGCGGGCTTTTGCATTAGCGCGGGGGAGCCCTGGCCGTGCAGTGAGAGGCGGGCGGGGAGCCGCCAGCCTTCTCGGCTGAGGGAGGGAGGCTTTCCCTGACCGGTAGCTGCCTCATTTCCCTCCCTCGGCTTATACTCGAGTCCCCAGTTTACCCCAGTTTTTTGGGGTAAAATTGGGGACCTCGGCTTATACTCGGATCGGCTTATATTCGAGTATATACGGTATATATATATATTCCATTTCTTGCTCGGTATCAGAATATTCCACTGGTGGAGAGGTTGCTGGACCCTGGAGGGAGATAGTGTGGGCAGTTTGCTTTGCTCTCAAATATTTGACTTTGAAACTTTGGAGAAGATGTCTGCAGATCCTGTGGTTTTCAAACTTTTGCAACTTAATAATAATAATAGTAATAACAACAACAACAACAACAACAACAACAACAACAACAGAGTTGGAAGGGACCTTGGAGGCCTTCTAGTCCAACTCCCTGCCCAGGCAGGAAACCCTACACAATCTCAGACAGATGGTTATCCAACATTTTCTTAAAAATTTCCAGTGTTGGAGCATTCACAACTTCTGCAGGCAAGTTGTTCCACTGATTAATTGTTCTAACTGTCAGGAAATTTCTCCTTAGTTCTAAGTTGCTTCTCTCCTTGATTAGTTTCCACCCATTGCTTCTTGTTCTACCCTCAGGTGCTTTGGAGAATAGCTTGACTCCCTCTTCTTTGGGGCAGCCCCTGAGATATTGGAACACTGCTATCATGTCTCTTTCTTTTCATTAAACTAGACATGTCAAGTTCCTGCAACTGTTCTTCATATGTTTTAGCCCCCAGTCCCCTAAATCATCTTTGTTGCTCTTCTCTGCACTCTTTCCAGAGTCTCGGCATCTTTTTTTACATCGTGGCGACCAAAACTGAATGCAGTATTCCAAGTGTGGCCTTGAAGATGTGTGGACTTCAACTCCCAGAATTCCCCAGCCAGCATGAATGGACTTTGATTCCCAGAATTCCCAGAATAAAAATAATAATAAAATATATTTTTTTAAAAAGAATATAAAATAAAGTAAAACAACAGAATAAAATGAAATACAAAGTAAATAAAATAAAACGATGAAATGAAATATAGGTAAAGAGTAAAGTAAAAAGTACAGTATAAAGTAACACAGAAATGAAATGAAAAAAAAGTAAGGTTCTACATTTAGGCCAAAAAAACAAAATGCACCGGTACCGTATATGTGGTACCTTGCTCAATAGTAGTACCTGTGAGAGGGATCTTGGAGTCCTAGTGGATAACCATTTAGATATGAGCCAGCCGTGTGCAGCAGCTGCCAAAAAAGCCAACACAGTTCTGGGCTGCATAAACAGAGGGATAGAATCAAGATCACGTGAAGTGTTAATACCACTTTATAATGCCTTGGTAAGGCCACACTTGGAATATTGCATCCAGTTTTGGTCGCCACGATGTAAAAAAGACGTTGAGACTCTAGAAAGAGTGCAGAGAAGAGCAACAAAGATGATTAGGGGACTGGAGGCTAAAACATATGAAGAACGGTTGCAGGAACTGGGTATGTCTAGTTTAATGAAAAGAAGGACTAGGGGAGACATGATAGCAGCCTTCCAATATCTCAGGGGTTGCCACAAAGAAGAGGGAGTCGGGCTATTCTCCAAAGCACCTGAGGGTAGAACAAGAAGCAATGGGTGGAAACTAATCAAGGACAGAAGCAACTTAGAACTAAGGAGAAATTTCCTGACAGTTAGAACAATTAATAAGTGGAACGACTTGCCTTCAGAAGTTGTGAATGCTCCAACACTGGAAATTTTTAAGAAAACGTTGGATAGCCATTTGTCTGAGATGGTGTAGGGTTTCCTGCCTGGGCAGGGGGTTGGACTAGAAGACCTCCAAGGTCCCTTCCAACTCTGTTGTTATATTATGTTATGTTATGAAATAAAACATTTTTAAAAAAAAGGCCAAGAAAGTTCAGTTGTTTTATGGGGAAAAAATGCAACACCTTTGGGCTAAACTTATTTTGTACGAGTCTCACAGACGCTGATCCTATTGAAAGTCAGCGTGTTCTCTCTAAAAAAATTTACGTCTTTCATTTTACTCTTGGAAATTAGCTTTTGAGACTTTTCTTTGCGCTTAATGGTCTTTTTTCAATTAGGTTTTAATAGAGAAATTGTTTTTACAAGGTAAAGTTTTTCCTTTTTTATTAAAGATGTTTTTTTTTTTAACCCTGTGTCTGCAGAGATTCTCGGTTGTCTCAAATGTGCTTTTTTCAAAAAGGCCACTGGACTTTCTTGGTTTTTTTTCCTTGAAGATATTTCGCTTCTCATCCAAGAAGCTTCCTCAGTTTGGACTGAATGGTGTGTGCGGGGGAGGGGGGGAGGGATGGAAGGATTAATCCCGATCAAGTTAAAAAAAAAAAAAAGCCAGTACAAATTTAAATAAAAACAAAAACAACAGAAATGTGTTAATAGAAAATAGAAATAAAAGTCAAGGAAGGAAAATAGGTACAGGGAGTTCTAGACTTATGACCGCCTTTGAGCCCAAAATTTCCGTTGCTAAGTGAGACAGGGGTCGTGAGTTTTGTTCCCATATTACGACCTTTTTTTCTTGACAGGGTTGTTAAGCGAACCACTGCAGTCATTAAATTAGGAACACGGTCGTTGCTTGTCAGAAGGCCGCAAAAGCGGATCACGTGACCCCAGAAATTTTGGGCTCAATTGTGGATGTTAAGTCGAGGACTTCCTGTATTCAATTCAATTCAATCCGTTTCATTTCATTTCAATTCATTTTTTTTAAGCTGCAGAATCAGATTTATCTCACTGAATAAATCATAAATCATAAAGGACTACCTGTATTCAATTTGAGGGAAAGGAGAACGGAATATGTTGTTTTTATAGAAATTGTAGCAGGACGTACTAATCCTCCAAAAGGATTTTTGTCGACTCATAAATGTTGCTTGAGCGTAAAGCTGCACGTGGAAACGAAGGGATGCGAGGCCCTTGTTATTTTCAAAACTGGTTCCAGCTAGAATTTGCTAGCAATGAGAGACAAACCCTAGAAACTAATCATTATTGCAGATAAATTGTAAATAAGGGGCGGGAAAAAATGTATTTATTTTAGGAGCCTCGGAAAGATTGTAACGGCCTGAGTATTCAGCCAATGAAGAAAAGGTGGGAGACAAACTTGCAATCATGATCATCATTTTCTTTTAATGACCCCATAATCCCTTACAAGGTGGAGTTCTGGACAACTGAATGGAGCTGAGTGTTTACTGGCCGGATGCCCTCCCTGTCGCCAATGAGGAGTTATATTCAGCAGATATAGTCTCATCGTGCCCAGAGAGAGAAATATCTGCCTCTAGCTAGGATTGAACTCACAGCCTCCTGATTGTGAGGAGAGAGCTCCACTCTAGGCTTACTTAACTCAACACAACTCAACACAACACAACTCAACACAACACAACTCAACACAACTCAACTCAATTCAACTCTTCAATTTTTTTAAAATAAGCTGCAAAGTCAGGTGTATTTCACTGGATGTTATCCCATACATTCAACTCAACTCAACTCAACTCAACTCAACTCAACTCAACTCAACTCAACTCAACTCAACTCAACTCTACTCAATTCTTCAATTTTTTAAAAAAAGCTGCAAAATCAGGTGTATTTCACTGAACAACAAATCCCATACATTCAACACAACTCAACTCAACACAACTCAACTCAATTCTTCAATTTTTTTAAAAATAAGCTACAAAATCAAGTGAATCTCACTCAACAACAAATCCCACACATTCAACTCAACTCAACTCTACTCAATTCTTCAATTTTTTAAAAATGAGCTGCAAAATTAGGTCAATCTCACTCAACAACAAATCCCACACATTCAACTCAACTCAACACAACTCAATTCAACTCATCTCCTCAACTCAACTCAACTCAACTCTTTAATTTTTTTTAAAAAGCTGCAAAATCTCACCGACCAACCCCCTTTGCTTAGCAGCAAACATTCAAGGTCCCCTATGTCGTTGTAAAAGCCAGCCTCTATGATGAGAAGTTGGGCCGAATCCGGCCATGAGTCGGAAACCTTGAAAAGTTTTTGATGTTTATGGAGGAACGTCAGGCACAGTTTCCGCTTATTTTCATCGGGGGCGGGGTGGGGGGGGAGAGAAAAAAACCCGATATCACAAGGTCAGGGAGACACAGGTTGTCAGCGATGCGTAACGGGGAAGTGAGTTTCCATTGTCCGCCTCGAGCGAGACACATTAGCATACTGGCATTTAAATGCTAGCTTTATCTCGTCCTCAATTGTTAATTAAAACAGATTTTAGTGGGATGCACTGATTCCCCTTCTGCAATCTGCTCCAGTTTAGTTGCTCGTGATTTACGGCCCACCCCATGAATGGCTGCCTCTCCCACGGACACCCCATCTCTCTGGACGCCCCGCTGAGGCATCCTTCCTATGGGAGAGAACGACAGGACGGCAAGAGACCCCGGGAATGGGCCGTGAGCCGCTCACACGTAGCCCCCTTTGTCTCCCCGGCACACTCCGTGAGCTCTGAGCCTGCCTGCCAAGCAGATAAGCCCTTGCAAAGAGCAAGCAGAGGCCGGGCGAGATTAACAAACAAAACCAGGCCTCCCAAAACAAAACAACGACGGCACCCAAAACACAATTAAACGGGAGGCTGGATGCTAATCTCGGCCAAATGCGCGGCTTTGATAACAATGCAGACTTCAAAGGCGGATGCCGTGCCGCCCGCGTGGGTTTCACGTCGGGGATCTGGAAGGGAGCCCACATGCATGGACCCACACGCACCACACTAGGTGTTCAAGACTACGCTAAGAGCGCAGAGAAGAGCAACCAAGATGATGAGGGGACTGGATGCTACGAAGAACGGTTGCCGGAACTGGGCCTGGCTAGTCTAGGGAAGAGAAGAGAAGGACCAGGGGAGACAGGATAGTATCTTCCAATATTTGAGGGGCTGCCACAGAGAGGAGGAAGGGGGGGGGGTGGTCAAGCTATTCTCCAAAGCCCCTGAAGGCCAGACAAGGAAGAATGGATGGAAACTGATCAAGGAGAGATTCAACCTGGAAATAAGGAGGAATTTTCTGACAGTGAAGACAATTAAGCAGTGGAACAGCTTGCCACCAGAAATTGTGGGTGCTCCATTACTGGAGATTTTGAAGAAGAGATTGGATAGTCATTTGAAGTGGTATAAGGTCTCTTGCAGAGGGGGCTGGACTGGAAGACCTCTAGCGAGGGAGGAAACAGGAAGGAAGGAAGGAAGGAAGGAAGGAAGGAAGGAAGGAAGGAAGGAAGGAAGGAAGGAGAGAGGGAAATGAAAGGAGCAATGGAAGGAGACAGAGGGAGGGAGGGAGGAAAAAAGGGAGGAAGGGAGGAAGGGAGGAAAGAAGGAGAGAGGGAAATGAAAGGAGCAATGGAAGGAGACAGAGGGAGGGAGGGAGGAAAAAAGGGAGGAAGGGAGGAAGGGAGGAAAGAAGGAGAGAGGGAAATGAAAGGAGGAATGGAAGGAGAGAGGGAAGGACGGAAAAAGGAAAGAAGGAAAGAAAGAAGGAGGGAAGGAAGGAAGGAAGGAAGGAAGATGGGAGGGAGGAAGGAAGGAAGAAAAGAAGGAAGAAAGGAAAGAAGATGGGAGAGAGATAAGAATGGAAGAAAGGAATGAAGGAAGAGAGGGAGGGAGGGAGGGAGGGAGGGAGGGAAGGAAGAAAAGAAGGAAGGAAGGAAGGAAAGAAGGAAGGAAGATGGGAGGGAGGAAGTAAGGAAGAAAAGAAGGAAGGAAGGAAGGAAGATGGGAGAGAGATAAGAATGGAAGAAAGGAATGAAGGGAGGGAGGGAGGGAAGGAAGGAAGGAAGGAAGGAAGGATAGAAGTTAGCCAAGGTTTGCACCAAACTTAACAAGGTGAGCTCAATGTTCTTACCTGGGTAATCATGTGACCTGAATGCAGCCACCATGGGCTTCCGCTTATGCACTATTGCAGCATCCGTATGCCATATGATCAAGATTCGAACTCTTGGCAACCTGCCTGTACTTATGACCACTGCAGCATCCCCTGGGTCCTATGATCTCTGTTCGCGACCTTCCCAGCCGGCTTCCAACAATGGGAGAAGCCAGGTGATTCACTTAAGAACCGTTGCAATAAAAGGCGTATCGTCGGGCATGACTCCCTTAATGACCGCCTTGCTTAGCAACGGAAACTTTAGTCCCAATCGTGGTTGCAAGTCGAGGAGTGCCTGCACACAGTGAAGAGATCGTAGGAAGCGTGAGAAAGAAACTCGACCTTGATTTTGGTTAGTACAAACGGGGCGCAGTGAAACCCGGACAGGCTTTCCGGAGGGATGCCGGCCCTGCGGGGTCGGCCAAGTCAAGGGACAGACTAAGAATAGATAAGCTGCTTTTCTGCTGGTCCAAGTTTTATCTGAAACGGTAAAAAGGTTTTCCTCTTGAGCAGGGGGGTTGGACTAGAAGACCTCCAAGGTCCCTTCCTTTCTATCAGTATCTTTTATTTTATTTGTTTGAATTGTATAGAAAATAAAATACAAAAGAGCCAAACCAACGATGTCAAACATTCAATTGAATTCACCGCTTTTTCCTCGGGGTTTTTTTTTTGTACACTGTTTTTCTTCTTCTTCTTTGTTATTGTTGTTAGGGTGGAAGGTATGTTTCTGTTTCGTTCCCTTTTAAATCTGTTTTGTTTTTTTTTGTTATTAGGAACTCTGAGGGAACTCTTTTCGTTTTTTAAAAAAAATATCCCATAACATCCCGATTTTCCACGGCTTTGATATCCTTCCATTTTAAAAGGCTCCCATGATGGATTTTCAGTGGAACAGGCTGCTGTCTAATTGAGATAAGGAAGTATTCTAGAATGAACCCCAGAAAAATAAAATCATTTCAATAAAATCAGATTATTCTGTTTGAGCAATGTAGCCATCCCGGAGGTGGGGGTCTCGCTGAACCCCCGTTTTTCTCTGCCTCAATTTAGCCTTGCAAAACTTTGGTCTGAGCGGGGTGGGGGGCTTAGCATGGTGCAAACACAGGGGCTGTGGTCTTGGGGAGATAAATGTTTGTTTGCTTCTTCCTCGTTTATTTATTTGCTAGATTTTGATCCTGCTGTTATTACATTATAAGTAGCTCAAGATGGGGAGCATAGATAATTTAAATTTAAATAATAATAATACGCCTTCCTCCTCCTGTTTTCCCCATAACGACACCCCTGCGAGGTGGGCTGAGACAGAGGGAGTAGCCCAAAGTCACCCAGCTGGCTTTGGTGCATAAGGTAAGACTGGAATTCGTAGTCACTTGTTGATTGGCCCAAAATCACCCATCCAGCTTTCACGCTTAAGGCGGGACTAGAACTCCCAGTCTCCTGGTGATTGGCCCACAGTCACCCAGCTGGCTTTCATGCCTAAGGCGGGACTAGAACTCCCCGTCTCCTGGTGATTGGCCCAAAATCACCCAGCTGGCTTTCAATGCCTAAGGCGGGACTAGAACTCCCCGTCTCCTGGTGATTGGCCCAAAGTCACCCAGCTGGCTTTCAATGCCTAAGGCGGGACTAGAACTCCCCGTCTCCTGGTGATTGGCCCACAGTCACCCAGCTGGGTTTCATGCCTAAGGCGGGACTAGAACTCCCAGTCTCCTGGTGATTGGCCCAAAGTCACCCAGCTGGGTTTCATGCCTAAGGCGGGACTAGAACTCCCTGTCTCCTGGTGATTGGCCCAAAGTCACCCAGCTGGATTTCATGCCTAAGGCGGGACTAGAACTTCCCGTCTCCTGGTGATTGGCCCAAAGTCACCCAGCTGGGTTTTATGCCTAAGGAGGGACTAGAACTCCCCGTCTCCTGGTGATTGGCCCAAAGTCACCCAGCTGGGTTTCATGCCTAAAATAGAACTAGAACTCACCATCTCCTGGTGATCAGCTCAAAGTCACCAGCTGGCTTTCGTGCCTAAGGTGGGATTAGAACTCACCATCTCCTGGCGATTGGCTCAAAGTCACCCAGCCGGCTTTCATGGCCTATGGTGGACTAGAACTCACGGCCTCCAGGATTCTAAACTTATAAAATCCCTTCAAGAATAAAAGAAGTTGGGGGGGAAAAAACATTCCTGAAGAACAGAATGTCAAGCTGCTTCTATACACTTTCCAAGAAAATCGGAGGATTATGGTGAATTTATACAAAGGAAGCTGTTTATGTAAACGGAGCAATGAAGCAAAAATCTCTGCTTTGGTGAATTAATCACATGGTTAACCCCTTCCTTTCCACCGAGCGATCGAGCCAGCCAGGGCCCTCCGCACTGTGTCTACCATCAAGCTAATAAATCCATTTCTCTGCTATTTAATCTTATTTGGTTTCAAAGTATAATTAGCCTCCTCTTTTTTCAAAATAAATCCATTAATTTATATTCCCCATCGTAGCCGAGGCCTAAAACATTTCTTAGTTGCATGAACAAAAGTGCATACTTAATGAATCTATTTTTCTTCACTATGCAAAAAAGAAAGTAATTCAATATGAAGCAGATGCATTAATTGACGGAGCCCAGCTATGAACCACAACCATGGCTTTTAAACTATTAATGCAAGGGTCAAATCTATTCATTCATTCCCCAGGTTTCGGCACTTGTCATCAATTAATTAAAGAAAATGTAAAAGGGACCCTGATTCATCCTTTCATCCAACCATGCCTATCTTTCAAGCGTAATCATCCAGGTTTTTAATTTTTTAAAAAATAATCATATACATATACATACATACATACATATATATATATATATATGTAGGTCATATATATATATATATATATTTGTTTTCTGAGGTTTTCGCGGATGTTTGTATGTAGGTCTTTGGTTATTCGGGTTTTATATATAAAGTGGCTGTGTGTGTATGCATGTGTATGTTCCAGCATAACTCTGGAATGCCTTGAGCAATTTTTAACCAAACTTGGTATACAGATGACTTACTCCCTGGAAACAAATACTGTGTGGGTAAGACACCCCTAACACCCCTCAGGGTGTGTGTGTTCTGTTAAGATACAGCCTCTTGTGCCTTAAAATGGCTTCTACTGTACTGCCTTAAAATGGCTTCTACTGTACTGCCTTAAAATGGCTTCTACTGTACAGCCCAGTGGAAATGCCATGGTAACAGCTTCACAGTACTTGTTGTGTCTTGCCCGCTCTCACAGCAGCCGGGGCCTTCTTATCTGCTCCCGAACATGGAGGAATGTATGCCTCCCGGCCCCAGTCCTGGCTCCATGTCCAGACAAGCTGCAGAGGAGGGGGCAACTCCCGGTCCCAGCCCTGGCTCCATGCCCAAGCAGGCTGCAGAGGAGGGAGCATCCCCCGGCCCCAGCCCTGGCTCCATGCCCAGGCAAACGGAGCAGCTAGACCCCTCCCCCTCCTCCACAGCATGTGAGCCTGAGGAAAGTTTACTTCCAACAGCTGATTGGAGTGACCCTCGCATCAGAAGACTGGATAGGCGGAGGCAACAGAAGGAAGGGAGGGGTAGGCCTTAATGAGTGCTGAGTCATGGAGCCACACCCCATGGCCTATATAAAGGATCTGCTTTCTGGCAGTCTCTGAGTCAGGCAAAGTCGAACTTATCTTGCTGAAGTCACTTTCTGGTCTCCTGCCTGCTCTGAGGACTTTGCTAGGACTTTGGGCAGAGCTGCAGAGGCAAGCCTGATTCGGATTTCCCTGACCCGGCCGTCAGCGGAGGAGTGGGACACGACAGTACTCCACAAGGAGGCTCCCTCTAGTAAGGGGGAAAATCCGACATTAGAAATTACATTTGTTCCGGACATTTTCAAAAAGACTTTGATTATTCTTGAGGACAAATGTATGGCCATGATCAATAAAACATTACGGCAACTCGGCCTGCCTGCACCACTACGAGACCAACACGACATACATACAAGAAAAGAACTACAACATGGAACAGCTTAGTGCATATATTGCGGACAAGAAGCCACTTCTAAATCAAGATCAGACAAAAAGCATACCAAAACAACACTTAATGATAATCGTAGGGTACAAATAAGCAACCAGGAAACAATCACTATCAACATAGATCATAAGGATACAAGCAACAAAGTTACAGTCATAAGTGGAAGGAGATATCTGATGGGGAACGATGAGAAGATTAATAGTAGTGCAGATTTAGTAAATAGTCTGACAGTGTTGAGGGAATTATTTGTTTAGCAGAGTGATGGCCTTCGGGAAAAAACTGTTCTTGTGTCTAGTTGTTCTGGTGTGCAGTGCTCTATAGCGTCGTTTTGAGGGTAGGAGTTGAAACAGTTTATGTCCAGGATGCGAGGGATCTGCAAATATTTTCACGGCCCTATTCTTGATTCGTGCAGTATACAGGTCCTCAATGGAAGGCAGGTTGGTAGCAATTATTTTTTCTGCAGTTCTAATTCTCCTCTGAAGTCTGTGTCTTTCTTGTTGGGTTGCAGAACCAAACCAGACAGTTATATATACAGCATAGGAATACAGGCAGTCCTTGTCTTATGACCAGTGTAGAGCCCAAAATTTCTACTTTGCTCGCACAAGCACGAAGCCGAAAGCACCAGCCTGAAGATGATGAGTGAGACCTCGTTGAAACGTCGCCAATATACTCTCAACCTTACATGGGTAAAGACCTGAATCTACCAAAACGTACATACCTGTTTTCTGAGGTTTTCGCGGGTGTTTGTATGTAGGTCTTTGGTCTTTTTTCTGCTTCGTGCTTCTAGGAGCAATGTGTGATCACACACACACCAATCGCTGCAATCACACATTGCTCCTAGAAGCACGAAGCAGAAAACACCAGCCTGAAGATGACGAATGAAACTTCGTCAAAACGTCGCCAAGACACTTCCAATTTTACGCGGGAGAAAACCCAAATAACCAAAGACCTATATATAATTTACATTTAACATCCCACCCCAACTGTTTAAAATGCTTTTTCCCTACAAAACTTTGATGCGAAGGATTTTAAAAATCAATATTTTTAACTGAAGCCAGAACTTTTCCTCTTAGGATGAAAGGATAAACAGTTGGGAGGGGAGGAAGAAACGGCATAGAAGGTTATTTCAATATATGATTGTATAGCAATGAGATTATTACCTGAGCAGGAATGGAAAGATTTGACACAACACACAGGATATAGTTGGCGAAGTTGACACATATTGCTGAAATGGATAAATTGACTTCTTTGATTAGAAAAAAAAAAGACAATATCTGCATTTATTGGTGTCTGGAAGCCTCTTAGGGACTTTTTGAGTAAAAATGCAAAAAAGTGGACTTGTGATTTGTGGTTTGGATGATTAGATGGGATAGATTGTAGGAGGAAGAAAAAGGTGATATAACTTTAGAGAGAAAGATTGAAAAATATTTGTGCTTATATAACTGCTGGCAAGAATATCAAAAGCTGTTTCTTTATACATTACTTTCTTTTCTATTTTTCTTCAATTTTCTTTTCTTGTTGTTTGGCTTTCTCTTTGTTTTCTTTCTTTCTTTTTGTCTTCCTTCCTTCCTTTTTTTTTAAATTTGTGGGCACTTGTTCTCCACCTTCTTGTTTAAAACTTTCAATCCGAATTATATAAAAATAAGGCAAAAAGTTCCTTCTCTCTTGGCAAAGTTGCCTCTTCAATTAGTTACACAGGATTTTCTTTGCATTTCATGTTTTTTTTTTTGGGGGGGGGGGATTGAAATATAGGTAGTCCTCGACTTACGACTACAACTGAGCCCAAAATTTCCCTTGCTAAGCCAACGTTTGTTAACTGAATTTTGCCCCGTTTTACAGCCTTTCTTGCTACGGTCGTTCAGTGAATCGCTGCAATTGTTAAGTGAGTCACATGGTTGTTAAGTGAATCCAGTTCCCTCCACCCCTTGACTTTGCTTGTCAGAAGGCCGCAAAAGGGGATCACGTGACCCCCCAGGACAGGGAATGTTGCATTGGTCGTAAGTGTGAAAAATGGTCCTAAGTCTCTTTTTTCAATGCCCCTGTAACTTTGGACGGTCGCTAAATGAGCCATTGTATATCAAGGACTATCTGTAATCAACCAAAAAACAAAACTAAGTTCTATTGTTCAGAATTACTGAGTTTAAAAAAACGTATTGCCTTTTATTTCAAGCCAAGCTAGAAACTGGGTTCAATAGCCTCTGGTGGCTCAACAGACTAATGCAGTCTGTTATTAACAGCAGCTGCCTGCAATTACTGCAAGTTCAAGCCCCACCAGGCCCAAGGTTGACTCAGCCTTCCATCCTTTATAAGGTAGGTAAAATGAGGACCCAGATTGTTGGGGGCAATAAAAGTTGACTTTGTATATAATATACAAATGGATGAAGACTATTGCTTGACATAGTGTAAGCCGCCCTGAGTCTTCGGAGAACGGCGGGATATAAATTCAAATTTTAAAAAAAATTACTATCTTGACATGCTCCCTGTTTTTGATCCCCTTTCTGAAATAAAACAAGCAATTCCTCTTTCAAAAAAATGCTTTTATTTTCCAGATGTATCATCCACTTAAGAGAATTTAGGTATGTTGGAAAACACGGGGCCGTAAGGCACAGGTCTCCAACCTTGGCCACTTTAAGCCTGGCGGACTTCAACTCCCAGAATTCCCCAGCCAGCTTTGCTGGCTGGGGGATTCTGGGAGTTGAAGTCTGCCAGGTTTAAAGTGGCCAAGGTTGGAGACCTCTGGCATAGGGAAAACCAAGGGATTAATTATGCCTCTTTTAAAAGGTCAGTGGAGGAAGACAGGATACCAAATGCATCTTCACTCTGTCTCCCCAAAGAAATACTTCTGCGTTCAGAAGAACTTGGAACAGCACTGAAACAACCGCAAGTTCTTTTCACAAGCCTGCTGTGTCGAAAGAGTGCAAAAGACAGCAATTTGAACAACATGAAATGCTGCAACTAAAGAAGCTTCCTAACCTTAGCAACTTGAAGATATGTGGACTTCAACTCCCAGAATTTCCTGATCAACAGTTTTCCTCCTTCCCTTCCCTTCCCTTCCCTTCCCTTCCCTTCCCTCCCCTCTCCTCTCCTCTTTTTCTTTCCTGTTTTATTATTCTCTATTTCCTTCCCATGCTCCTTTCCTTTCCTTTCCTTTCCTTTCCTTTCCTTTCCTTTCCTTTCCTTTCCTTTCCTTTCCTTTCCTTTCCTTTCCTTTCCTCTCCTCCTCCTCCCTCCCTCCCTTCCATTCCATGGCTCCTCCTTCTCTCCAGCTCATCTTCCTTCCTTCCTTCCTCCCTCTCCTCTCCTCTTTTTCTTTCCTGTTTTATTATTCTCTATTTCCTTCCCATGCTCCTTTCCTTTCCTTTCCTTTCCTTTCCTTTCCTTTCCTTTCCTTTCCTTTCCTTTCCTTTCCTTTCCTTTCCTTTCCTTTCCTTTCCTTTCCTCCTCCCTCCCTCCCTCCCTTCCATTCCATGGCTCCCTCCTTCTCTCCAGCTCATCTTCCTTCCTTCCTTCCCTCCCTTCTTTCCTTCCTCCCTCCCCTCCCTCCCTCTTCATTTCACCTTCCTTCCTTCCTTCCTTCCTTCCTTCCTTCCTTCCTTCCGTCCTTCTTTATTTCTTTCCTTCCTTCCTTCCTTCCTTTCTTCCTTCTTTCTCTTTCTTTCTTTCTTTCTTTCTTTCTTTCTTTCTTTCTTTCTTTCTTTCTTTCTTTCTTTCTTTCTTTCTTTCTTTCTTTCCCTTACCAGATAAATGGCTGTCCTATCTCTTCTTGAAAACCTCCAGTGTGGGAGCCCCCCCCCACAACTTCTTGTGGCAAGCCATTCCACTGATTAATTGTCCTTTCTGTCGGGAAATTTCTCCTTGGTTCTAGATTGGTTCTTTCCTTGATAAATGTCCATCCCTTGTTTCTTGTGCCTTGCCTTCTGGTGCTTTGGAAAAGAGACCTCCCAGTACTTGAGGGGCTGTTGAGAGAGAAGGAAGCGGTTGACGTATTTTCCAAAGTGCCCGAGGACAAGCATGGAGGCTGACGTATTTTCCAAAGTGCCCGAGGACAAGCATGGAAGCTTGTTAAGATGAGATGCAACCTGGAATTAAGGAGAAATTTCCTGACAGTGAGAATAATTAACCAGTGGAGCTGCTTGCCACCAGAAGTTGTGGGTGCTCCATCACTGGAGGCTTTGAGAAGAGACTGGACAGCCATTTGACCAGGATGTTATAGGGTCTCCTGCTTGAGCAGGGGGTTTGACTAGAAGACCTCTGAGCACTATGGTTCTAAGATTCTCTCTGAGTTTGATGGCCCCTGATATTTGGGGTTATCTCAGCTTGTGATATTTTCTGTCAAAACAGCCAGCCTCCCTCCTCCTCCTCCTCCTCCCTCTCTCCCCAGCTCTTCTTTCCATCTGGCTGATTTATTTCATTAACTTATGAAATTACGCCTGACACTTTCCTCCCACGGTTGATCTACATGATGCTCCTTTTCTAGGTTGCGAAGGGGGTGATGACGGGAGGCAAGAAAACTCTTGTCATCTAACCCAAAACTCAGGGCTGCAATTTGCTTATCAAGCCAAGTTGTTTACATTTGCCCATAATTCTGGATTTTTGATTTCCCATTAGCAGGAAGAAAAAAAAATAAGGTTGGATAGTTTATCCAATAACAGAATTGGGGATGGGATGGGATGGGATGGGATGGGATGGGATGGGATGGAAGAGAAGAGAAGAGAAGAGAAGAGAAGAGAAGAGAAGAGAAGAGAAGAGAAGAGAAGAGAAGAGAAGAGATGAGATGAGATGAGATGGAGGATAGGCTAGGCTAGGCTAGAATAGAATAGGATAGGATAGAATAGAATAGAATAGAATAGAGATGGAATGAAGAGGAGAGGAGAGGAGAGGAGAGGAGAGAGAAGAGGAGAGGAGAGGAGAGGAGGAGAGGAGAGGAGAGGAGAAGAGAAGAGGAGAGGAGAGGAGAGGAGAGGAGGAGAGGAGAGGAGGAGAGGAGAGGACAGGAGAGGAGAGGAGAGGAGAGGAGAGGAGAGGAGAGGAGAGGAGAGAAGAGATGAGATGAGATGAGATGAGATGAGATGAGATGAGATGAAATGAGGAGATGAGATGAGATGGAGTATAGGATAGGCTAGGAGGGGATAGGATAAGATAGGATAGGATCAGATAGGATGGGAGGGGAGGGGAGGGGAGGGGAGAAGAGAAGAGAAGAGAAGAGAAGAGAAGAGAAGAGAAGAGATGAGATGAGATGGAGGATAGGCTAGGCTAGGCTAGGCTAGGCTAGAATAGGCTAGAATAGAATAGAATAGAATAGAATAGAATAGAATAGAATAGAATAGAATAGAATAGAGATGGAATGAAGAGGAGAGGAGAGGAGAGGAGAGGAGAGAGAAGAGGAGAGGAGAGGAGAGGAGGAGAGGAGAGGAGAGGAGAAGAGAAGAGAAGAGATGAGATGAGATGAGATGGAGGATAGGATAGGATAGGATAGGATAGGATAGGATAGGATAGAATAGAATAGAATAGAATAGAATAAAGATGGAATGAAGAGGAGAGGAGAGGAGAGGAGAGAGAAGAGGAGAGGAGAGGAGAGGAGAGGAGAGAGAGAGAGAGAGAGAGAGAGAGAGAGATGAGATGAGATGAGATGGAGGATAGGATAGGATAGGATAGGATAGGAGAAGAGAAAGGAAGAGATGAGATGAGATGAAATGAGATGAGATGAGATGAGATGAGATGGAGTATAGGATAGGCTAGGAGGGGATAGGATAGGATAGGATCAGATAGGATGGGATGGGAGGGGAGGGGAGAGGAGAAGAGAAGAGAAGAGAAGAGAAGAGAAGAGAAGAGAAGAGAAGAGAAGACACTTAAGAAGATAAAGAGCTTATTGAAAGAGGAAGCCAACTATCTAGATGAAAGAGGAAGCCAACTATCTAGATGGCTGTATTCATAAGCCAAGCAAATACTGCAGGCAGAAATCCATTCAAGATGGGATCGTTCGAAACTCCTTGCAGCAAAGTTTGACAGCTAACAAAGGCAGACTGGTAGGATTAGAACAAGCAGCCCGTCACCCAAGATCCAACACAGAACCAAAGCCATTAAGCCACAATAGGAATTGCCCCACACCCTTTCAAAACACAAGCCCCTTCATTGAACCCCCGCCCCCAGAACTGTTCAAAGTCACAGAAACCTAGAAAGTTCCATCCACTCATTCAACCATTTGTTCAGCTGCCCCAGAACCGCATGCTGTGTGGTTCTGTTCATTATTAAACCTTCTTTCCAATCAGCCTCCATGATCTTTCAAGCGTCTTTCTCCCAGCTTCGAACTGAACCGGATGTATTTTCCTTCCTAACCAGGATTCCCCGGAGTAACCTCCTCACTTGCTCCATCTACTCATCGGGAAGATCTTTCTTCTTCGAAATAAAAGGGTATTTTCCTTGGTCAACAACAACTGAGACAGGAGGCCAAAATTTTATTCCTAGCAGAAAAAAATAAAATAAAGTCAGAAATTTCACTGTCTTTTTTCTTTTCTTTTTTGCTGCTCCGTTGAGTTCCAGTGGGACAGAAGTGGGCAGATGTGTCATCTCTCTAAATGTAGGTTTCTTTTTCCATGCTGCAATTTTAGTACAGGAGGAGTTCCACCGATTAACAGATAAGCCTCCACCTGGAAGACATATTCATCAGCATGCAAAGCAACCAGCTGCATAATTTGACTTATTAAAAGTTCACTCGGCATCAATTCACTCAGAAGCTGAAGTGGGTCTTAAAAGTTTAGAATCCAGGAGACATTGAATTCTAGTCCCGCCTTAGGCATGAAAGCCAGCTGGGTGACTTTGAGCCAATCACGGGAGACGGTGAGTTCTAGTCCCGCCTTAGGCGTGAAAGCCGGCTGGGTGACTTTGAGCCAATCACCGGGAGACGGTGAGTTCTAGTCCCGCCTTAGGCATGAAAGCCGGCTGGGTGACTTTGAGCCAATCACCAGGAGACAGAGAATTCTAGTCCCGCCTTAGGCATGAAAGCCAGCTGGGTGACTTTGAGCCAATCACCAGGAAACAGTGAGTTCTAGTCCCGCCTTAGGCATGAAAGCCAGCTGGGTGACTTTGGGCCAATCACCAGGAGACAGAGAATTCTAGTCCCGCCTTAGGCATGAAAGCCGGCTAGGTGACTTTGAGCCAATCACCGGGAGACGGTGAGTTCTAGTCCCACTTTAGACATGAAAGCTGGCTGGGTGACTTTGAGCCAATCACTGGGAGACGGTAAGTTCTAGTCCCGCCTTAGGCATGAAAGCCAGCTGTGTGACTTTGTGCCAATCACCAGGAGACAGAGAATTCTAGTCTTGCCTTAGGCATCATTTACCCATCATTTATATGTAAATATATTGTGTACTCTGTTGCTCTCAAATAATTGGAAGTCAATTCCTCCCCTTTTCCCTTTCCTTTCCCCCTTCCCTTATTTCCATCCGTATTTTAAATCGCAATCAACTCTTAACAAGAAAGAAACCCCAAATCTGCAGCATGTGTGTCCATCGGAAAAGCCTGATAGAGTTCTCAGCCGAAGTTGCTTTAATAGCCTCTCTCTTCCTATCTGTCCCACCGACCAGTGCCAGGAAAGAGACAGGAGAAACAAGAATAGATGACTAGTTTTGATTTTAAAACACATTTTTTCAGCATTGCAAGTAGAATACATGCCGATCTTAAAAGGCCGGGCGACCCCACCCTTCAGAAAATCAATTTTGTGTAACCCTCTTCATTAATTTCCATGGCATCAGCTCAATAATTTTGCTGCAAATTACAATATTAATTAATATTTGAAGTGTTCAGGCAGCCTTTGCTAAGAAACAACTCCTGAGTTTTAAAGGGATAAGGCAAACATCACTGCAGGTAGTCCTTGAGTTACGACCATTCATTTAGTGACCATTCTGAGTTTACAATGGCGCTGTAAAAAATGGACTTAGGGTGGTGTTTCAGACTTACGACCATTGCAGCCTCCCCCATGGTCACGTGATCGAAATTCAGACGCTTGGCAACGGACTCATATTTATGACGGTCGCAGTGTCCCGGGGTCACGTGATCCTCTTTTAAGACCTTCCGACAAGCAAAGTCAACTGGAAAGCCGGATTCGCTTAACGACCGGGTTACTAAGTTATCAACTGCAGTGATTCACTTAACAAACGTGGCAAGAAATGTCGTAAAACGGGGGCAAAACTCACTTCACAAATGTCACACTTAACGACATAAACTTTGGGCTCAGTTGTGGTCATAAGTCGAGGACTATATGCAGAATCCAGTCGCCAAGCACTTGAAGTTTGATCAGGTGATGGTGGGGCTGCTGCATTGGCCGTAAGTGTGAAACATGGTCACAAATCAAGAGGCAACTGGACTTTCTTGATTTTTCCTTGAAGAGGTTTCGCTTCTCATCCTAGAAGCTTCTTCAGTTCTATAAGAGAGTAAGAACCGAAGAAGCTTCTTGGATGAGAAGCGAAACCTCTTCAAGGAAAAACTAAGAAAGTCCGGTTGCCTCTTGAAAAAAAAAAGACCTCCGTAGACTTTTGGTCATAAATCACTATTTTTTTCAGCCCCGTTATATCTTTGAACGGTCATAAAATGGGACAAAAGCTTCTTTAACAACGGAAATGTGGGTTTCAATTGTATTCGTAAATCGAGGACTACCTGTAATAATCCCAGGTCCAATTGTTACATCAATGAAGTCAATTAAAAAGGCCATTGATCTTCAAGTCAAGATCAATGATCAAAGTCATTGATCTTGGGTCTCTGGTGGCTCAGCAGACTAAGTCTGTCTGTTATTAACAGCAGCTGCTTGCAATTACTGCAGGTTCAAGTCCCACCAGGCCCAAGGTTGACTCAGCCTTCCATCCTTTATAAGGTAGGTAAAATGAGGACCCAGATTGTTGGGGGCAATAAGTTGACTTTGTATATAGTATACAAATGGATGAAGACTATTGCTTGACATAGTGTAAGCCGCCCTGAGTCTTCGGAGAAGGGCGGGATATAAATGCAAAAAACAAATATATATATACAAATGGATGAAGACTATTGCTTAACACAGTGTAAGCCGCCCTGAGTCTTCGGAGAAGGGCGGGATATAAATGCAAATAAATAAAATAAAATAAAATAAAAAGTGACAATTAGAAAAAAAAAAGTGACACGGCTGACTGTTGGGGGCGAGTTATTGGCCCCGATGGAGAGGGTGCGCAACTTGGGTGTTCTCCTGGATGGATGGCTGTTTTTTGAAGATCATTTGACGGCCGTCTCCAGGAGAGCCTTTTACCAGGTTCGCTGGTTCGCCAGTTGCTCCCCTTCCTGGACCGGGATGCCCTATGCACGGTCACTCATGCTCTCGTGACGTCTCGCCTGGATTACTGCAATGCTCTCTACATGGGGCTCCCCTTGAGGTGCACCCGGAGTCTCCAGTTAGTCCAGAATGCAGCTGCGCGGGTGATAGAGGGAGCCCCTCGTGGCTCCCATGTGACACCTCTCCTGCGCAGACTGCACTGGCTACCTGTGGCCTTTCGGGTGCGCTTCAAGGTTTTGGTAACCATCTTCAAAGCGCTCCATGGCATAGGGCCGGGTTATCTACGGGACCGCCTACTGCTACCGAATACCTCTCACCGACCCGTGCGCTCTCACAGGGAGGGACTCCTTGGGGTGCCGTCCGCCAGGCAGTGCCGACTGGCGACACCCAGGGGAAAGGCCTTCTCTGTGGGGGCCCCCACCCTCTGGAACGAACTTCCCCTGGGACTCCGTCAACTTCCCGGCCTTCGAACCTTTCGCCGCGAGCTTAAGACACATCTATTTATTTGCGCAGGACTGGGCTAGGATTTTAATGTAATGTAGTTTTAATGGGGTTTTATTATTTTAATTATAAATTTTAATTCGGCCTTATTCAATAAGTTTTTTAATTAGTGTTTTATTTCTGTATTTATATTTGTGTATTTGTGTTTTTAATAGGCTGTAAACCGCCCTGAGTCCCTTGGGAGATAGGGCGGTATAAAAATGTGATTAAATAAATAAATAGAGCACATCAAGCTGTTTGCACAAACCATTTGCCACACAATATATTTTTTTTACACTTGAGTGCTACAGATTCACTAACCTGGCCTGGCTGCACCTAAATGCAGGTAGTCCTCGATTTACGACCACAATTGAGCCCCAATTTCCTGTCGCTAAGCGAGACAGTTGTTACGCAAGGTTTGCCCGGTTTTTTACAACCTTTCCTGCCACATTTGTTAAGTGAATCATCACGATTGTTAAGTGAGGGACACGGTCGTTAAGCAACTCTGGCTCCCCCCCCCACTGACTTTGTTGCTCAGGAGGTCACAAAAAGGGGATTGTGTGACTCCAGGACTCTGCAACCGTCATAAATATGAGTCAGTTGACAAGCATCCGAATTTTGAACAGGTGACCCTGGGGATGCTGCAACTTTGAACGGTCACTAAATGAATTGTTGTAAATTGTAAATTGAGGAATACCTGTGTGTTAAACTACCCCCTTGGGGAAAAAAAAAGACAAGTTATTACTAACTGATCTTGTGTGCATGCCCTGGATAGGGGTGTTGGGTTCTTACAATTGCAAAATATTAAATATGAGCCAATATCTTTTGGTGGCAGCCAAAAGAACCAACCCATGAACAGAGTGAATTGTAAATTCACTCTGTAAATTGCATGAACAATTTGCATGAAATTGCATGAACAGAGAGATACAATCGAGATCAAGGGAGGTACTAATACCACTCTATAAAGCTTTAGTAAGACCACACCTAGAATACTGCATCCAGTTTTGGTCACCACACTATAAAATAAGATGTTGAGACTCTAGAAAGAGTGCAGAGAAGAGCAACCAGGATGATGAGGGGATGATTGGAGGATAAAACATACAATGAACGGTTGCAGGAACTGGGCCTGGCTGGTCTAGGGAAGAGAAGGACCAGGGGAGACAGGAGAGCATCTTCCAATATTTGAGGGGCTGCCCCAGAGAGGAGGGGGTTGAACTATTCTCCAAGGCACCTGAAGACCAGACAAGGAATAATGGACGGAAATTGATCAAGGAGAGATTCAACCTAGAAATAAGGAGGAATTTCCTGACAGTGCGAACCATCAACCGATGGAACAGAAGTTGCCTTCAGAAGTAGTGGGAGCTTCATCCCTGGAAGCTTTCCAGAAGTGACCGGACTGCCATCTGTCAGAAATGGTGGGGGATCTCCTGCTTGGGTGGGGGGTTGGACTAGATGACCTACAAGGTCCCTTCCAACTCTGTTAATCTGTTAAAAAAATCTTAATGACCGCGAATAAAGCACAATTCCCACCTTTTCCATTTTGGGGGATGTCTTTCGCAGACCCGGGCTTGGAAACGGAGTGTAGCTCTTCCTTCCGCCCATCGTATTAAAATGTCAAGTGCCATTTTAAGTTTAAGGACTTGTCATTATCTATATAAAAGAAAACCCAGATTGTCCTCCAATATGTGAACCACAACACTGACTAAGATGGGAAAGGAACATTTAGCTGCCTCAACCACAGCAGGGGATTTATTTTAATTTTTAATTTTTGGCCTTATTAGCAGCAGCAGAAATTAAAGACCATTTCGGTTAACATCCAAGCCGATCTTGATTAAAATATAATTAGCATGGGCCTTTCACGGGGTCTCTTCAAAATGTGCTGCTGGGAGGGAGGGAGGCACTGAGAGTGGGCTCGCTGCCTCCGAGTTCTTGCAAGGAAGTTTTAATTAAATATCCGAGTCAAAAGGCTCGAGGTGGGGTGGGGGAGTGGAGGGGTTGTAAGTTCTGCCTTTAAGGCCTTGGCTGCCATTCCTGGCCAGAAAATAAGAACGTAACTGGGTGTGAGAGACGGGATGGTGCATTGCATTGATGAGGAAGAAGTAGGAATTTTTGGGAAACCGAGAAAAACAGGCAGAAGACCTGCAGGGAGATCCATGGACACCAGCTAGCAGTCAGAAAACAGGATGAAAACTCCAATGGAATGGAATAGAATAGAATAGAATAGAATAGAATAGAATAGAATAGAATAGAATAGAATAGAATAGAATAGAATAGAATAGTTGGAAGGAACCATGAGGTCTTCTAGTCCAACCCCCTGCTTAGGCAGGAAACCCTACACCCACTTCAGACAAACAGTTGTCCAATCTTAAAAAATTAAAAACTTTCTTAAAAACTTAAAAACTTTCTTAAAAACTTCCAGTGTTGGAGTATTCACAACTTCTGGAGGCAAGTTGTTCCACTGATTAATTGTTCTAACTGTCAGGAAATTTCTCCTTAGTTCTAAGTTGCTTCTCTCCTTGATTAGTTTCCACCCATTGCTTCTTGTTCTACCCTCAGGTGCTTTGGAGAACAGCCCGACTCCCTCTTCTTTGTGGCAACCCCTGAGATATTGGAACACTGCTATCATGTCTCCCCTAGTCCTTCTCTTCATTAAACTAGACATATCGAGTTCCTGCAACCGTTCATCATATGTTTTAGCCTCCAGTCCCCTAATCATTTTGTTGCTCTTCTCTGCACTCTTTCTAGAGTCTCAGCATCTTTTTTATATCGTGGCGACCAAAACTGAATGCAATATTCCAAGTGTGGCCTTCCCAAGGCATTATAAAGTGGTATGAACACTTCCCGTGATCTTGATTCTATCCCTCTGTTTATGCAGCCCAGAACTGTGTTGGCTTTTTTGGCAGCTGCTGCACACGGCTGGCTCATATCTAAATGGTTATCCACTAGGACTCCAAGATCCCTCTCACAGGTACTACTATTGAGCAAGGTACCACATATACGGTACCTGTGCATTTTGGTTTTTCTCACCTTAATCTCACAACACTTGTATATGCTCAACCAGACTTTCCACAGGGAAATTGGGAGCACCCTAGAACAAGCCAAGGGCAAAAACGGCGGAGAATTCCTGCAAGGCTGGCACTGGGACAAACTGGCCATCCACAGGCACATTGAGATCAAGAACGTTTACACGCCTTTAGAAAGGGACAGTCGAAAAGCCAAAAAAAAAAAAAAAAGACCCACACCACAGATGAACAGAGACTAAGAGTCTCTTGGCCCCTTCTGGCACTGATGATGTTAGCTAGTTTGGTTATGAAATGTCTTGCAAGGAAACAGCCAAGATCCGAGAGCACCAAGTCTTCTTCTTCTTCTTCTTCTTCCTCCTCCTCCCTCCTCCTCCTCCTCCTCCTCCTCCTCCTCCTCCTTCTTTTTCCTCCTCCTCCTCCTCCTCTTCTTCCTCCTCCTCCCTTCTTCTTCTTCTTCTTCTCCTCTCCTCCTCCTCCTCCTCTTCTTCTTCCTCCTCCCCCTCCTCCTCCTTCTTCTTCTTCTTCTTCCTCCTCCTCTTCTTCCTCCTCCTCCTCCTTCTCCTCCTCCTCCTTCTCCTGCTCCTTCTTCTTCTTCTTCCTCCTCTTCCTCCTCCCTTCTTCTTCTTCTTCTTCTTCTTCTTCTTCTTCTTCTTCTTCTTCTTCTTCCTCCTCCTCCTCTTCTTCCTCCTCCTCCTCTCCCTCCTCCTCCTCCTCCTCCTCCTCTTCTTCTTCTTCTTCCTCCTTCTCCTCCTCCTTCTTCTTCTTCTTCTTCTTCTTCTTCTTCTTCTTCTTCTTCTTCTTCTTCTTCTTCTTCTTCTTCTTCTTCTTCCTCCTCCTCCTCCTTCTTCTTCTCCTTTCCTCTTCTTCGCCTCCTCTTCTCCTTCTTCTTCCTTCTCCTCTTCCTCTTCTTCTTCCACCTCCTCCTCCTCTTCTCCTCCTCCTCTTCCTCTTCTTCTTCTTCCTCCTCCTCCTCCTCTTCTTCTTCCTTCTTCTCCTCTTCCTCCTCCTCTCCACAAACCTCACTCCCTGCTAGCACTGATAAGGTTACCTAATTGGGTCATAAGACATCTGCAAGAACCAAGCTCAGAGAGCACCAAGGGCCCCACAGTCCTTCTCCTCCTCTTCCTCCTCCTCCTTCCCCTTCCTCCTCTTGTCTTTCTCCTCCTCTTCCCTCTCCCCCTCGTTCTCCTCTCTGCAAACCCATTTCTCTTGATGATGGGCTAAGTAGCTGATGATGTTACTTAGCTGGGTCATAGAAATGTCTACAAAAATACCACCAAGCTCTGAGAGTACCAAGGACTCCAGATTTTGCTGTATATTTCCTTCTCGCCTTTTGGAAGGTGGCCTTCATACCTTCTGTCTGACCATCAGCTGCCATTTCCCCCAGGACTTCGACAACTTCCTGACCTCCGGACCTTTCGCCGCGAGCTGAAGACGTATCTATTCTTCCGAGCAGGACTGGCTTAAATAGGGTTTTTAAACATGGATTTTATTGGGGTTTATTTTATATTTTGTATTGTATTTTAAATTTAGGCTATATTGAATAAGTTTTTTAAATAGTGTTTTTATTGTAATATATTGTATTATTTTATCTGCCTGTTCACCGCCCTGAGTCCTTCGGGAGAAGGGTGGTATAAAAATTAATAATAATAATAATAATAATAATAATAATAATAATAATAATAATAATAATAATAATAATAATAATAATAATAATAATAATAATATTTCACCCTGATCTCTTCCAGCGTTTCAAAGGAACGTTGCATAAATATCCAGCTGCCCCACCATCACAATAAATTGAGAATTCAATTTATGTGGCCTTACAGATTTGAACAATGATTAAAAGTCAGCTAGTTTCGCTGTTTGTTAACCAGCTTGTGCTGAATCTTCGGTCTTTCCTCTGTGCAATGGCTCCTCAGAGTCGGAGGAAGCACAGCTCTTCTTTTCAGAAAAGACGAAGCGATCCTTTGGGGGGGAAAAAATTAACTGTTATTTTTGGAACACGTAATTATGTACTGTAAATGGTGTCAGCCTCAAACGTTGGCATTTAGCCACTGCTATATTTATGTTCTGACCCAGCCCTTAGCAGAAGCAAGAAACAGACTCCTGGTCATGAAAAAACCCCTCTTGATTTACCTCTTGAGAATTAACGGCATTCACCCACCAAAAACTCCAGGCAAGAGTCCTGCAAGGAGTTAAATGCAGCAACAGAACTTGTCAGTTCCTTGCGATAATCACCAGGCTGTGAGCTCCCAGCTGAAAGGTTGCAAATTAAGTTCGAGCAAGGCAGTCTCTGTGGCACGAAACACAAAAAGATGAGCCAAATCTTCAGAAATACGAACGGTTGTCTCCTACGACCACCACTCCCCTTTCCCTCTATTTATTCCCCAGCCAGGGAGGGGCCATTAAGCGTCCACGTGTGCTTTGCTTCCCGAGTCGACTCCTTGTCCTCTGTTTTTTTTTTTTATTTACATTTATATCCCGCCCTTCTCCGAAGACTCAGGGTGGCTTACACTATGTTAGCAATAGTCTTCATCCTATTTGTATATTTATATACAAAGTCAACTTATTGCCCCCAACAATCTGGGTCCTCATTTTACCTACCTTATAAAGGATGAAGGCTGAGTCAACCTTGGGCCTGGTGGGACTAGAACCTGCAGTAATTGAAGGCTGCTGCTGTTAATAACAGATTGCATTAGCAGCCTGAGCCACAGAGGCCCTGTTCTCCTCTCCTAACTGCTCTGCGCATACGTGCCTCTGGAACAGGCCCCAGCTGTTCTTCCTCCTCCTCACTCATCTCAGCCTCCAAAGGCAGCTGCCTTATTTATTTATTTATTTATTTATTATTTAGATTTTTATACCGCCCTTCTCCCGAAGGACTCAGGGAGGTGTACAGCCAGATTAAAAAAACAGAACAATATACAAATTAAAACCATAGTTAAAATAACGTATTCTATAAATGGCCGAAAATTTAAAACCGTCAAATTCGACCCATAAAATTCATAAAAATACCCCAATTAAAATTATTAAAATTCAAAAAGTTAAAAAAATTAAGCCAGTCCCGCCTGGATAAACAAGTGCGTTTTCAATTCACGGCGAAAGGTCCGA